>NW_015505657.1:548140-548538 GCF_001515645.1 Sinocyclocheilus grahami | reverse complement strand
GTTCCCGCCCCGGAGCCAGAACCAGTCCGCCGCCATGAGTGGGGCCAGCCGAGAGGACGTTATAGTGTGGCCAGCCGAGAGGACGTTATAGTGTGGCCAGCCGAGAGGACGTTATAGTGTGGCCAGCCGAGAGGACGTTATAGTGTGGCCAGCCGAGAGGACGTTATAGTGTGGCCAGCCGAGAGGACGTTATAGTGTGGCCAGACGAGAGGACGCTCCAGTGTGCCCGCCGGCCACTGGCCTCTCGGCATTCCTGGACATGGCGCTGCCCCTGGAGTTCACTGCTCCTATCCTTGCCCCAGTGTCGGCTCCCGCCCCAGTGTCGGCTCCAGCCCCAGTGTCGGCTCCAGGCCCCGAGCTCGCCCCCGTGTCGGCTCCAGCCCCAGCCCCCCCCCTGC
>NW_015505657.1:547763-548129 GCF_001515645.1 Sinocyclocheilus grahami | reverse complement strand
AGGGCTCCTGATCCCCAATTTAGCCCAGGAAGGGCTCCTGATGTTTTGTCCAGCCCAGGGAGGGCTCCAGGCCCCGAGTCCAGCCCAGGGAGGGCTCCAGGCCCCGAGTACAGCCCCGTAGATTTCCCCAAGAAAATTTTTGGGGGGGCCATATGCCCGTGGCCGAGCCAGCCAAGGCCACGGAGGCTCCGCCATGGCCGCCCGAGCCCGAGGCTCCTGATCCGCCATGGCCGCCCGAGGTCCAGGATCCGCCATGGCCGCACGAGTCCCCTGCTCCGCCATGGCCGCACGAGTCCCCTGCTCCGCCATGGCCGCACGAGTCCCCTGCTCCGCCATGGCCGCACGAGTCCCCTGCTCCGCCCCGGA
>NW_015505657.1:525043-547375 GCF_001515645.1 Sinocyclocheilus grahami | reverse complement strand
ACCCGCCATGCCCGCCCGAGGCTCCTGATCCGCCATGGCCTCCCGAGGTCCAGGATCCGCCATGGCCGCACGAGTCCCCTGCTCCGCCATGGCCGCACGAGTCCCCTGCTCCGCCATGGCCGCACGAGTCCCCTGCTCCGCCATGGCCGCACGAGTCCCCTGCTCCGCCACGGCAACCTGAACTGCCTGCTCTGCCCTGGAGGCCTCCCGGGTCTCCACCCAGTACCAGCCTCCCCGGTGGAATTGTTACGGTGCGGGACACGCCTTTCGGGAGGGGGGAGTCAGCTGGGAAAGAAAACACTTGTGTAACAGTATATTGGATCCGGGCAGCTCTTAAAGTTATAGCAGTCTAATATTCCTGCTGTTTGTCATTCATGTTAATCAAACAACAAATATCTCTCACTGCTCTTGACTAAATCACTTTTGTAACTTTAATAAGAAATATATATTTAATTTACACAGTGAAGAGTATGCAGTGTTTTATACATTTAATTTCTTTACAATGTATGTACCATTGCTTATTTATTTGTTCTACTGTAGTTTTTTTTTTGTCCCATTGCTTGTAATTAGTTTCTTATTCTTATTCAATCACTGACTGTTTACTTCTCTTTAGTGAGCTTGAGTGTTTTTTAGGCTAGTATTAGTTTTTTGTGGTATTGACAGTGGTGACAAGAATTATGAAATTTCTCTGTTATCAAAAATGTTAATATCATAAAGACCTTATTTAAGCAAAAATAACTATTGTGATATGTATAGTTATCATGAAGTAAAATTACTCCTATCGTGATATAAGATTTTGCTCATATCGCATGTATACTACATTTCTCCAAATCTGTTCCCATGAAGAAACAAACTCATCTACATCTTGGATGGCCTAATCAGTCACATTTTCAAAATTTCCTTTAAACATCGCCCATAAAATGTAACACAGAGTAAGAGAATTAAACAAAACACATTAAATTCAAACATTAAACTTCAATTTGGATTTTCCGCTTGTTTCCACTCTTACTCAAATAATTAAACACTTAAATCCATTTAGGCCGCTGAATATCTGACCATTTCTATGGGTATATATAATCAAGCACATTTGGATCACAACTTTAGGACTTACATGATGAGGCAATTTGCTAACAAGCCACACTCACACTATTCACAGCTCACATAATTAATGCTTTTTAAAGGAAGCACGAGCCATTCTTTCTTGGTTTTATGCTAGCAGCAGTTTTCAATTTACTAGTCTGCTATTTCTCAAAATCAAATATTGACACCGCAATCATTATTACATTTAAATCAGGCTAAAAATGTTTTTCTTAAAACGGATGTTTTAGTAATCGCAGTGCATGCAAAATGCACTCGGGTTTCTGCTTACAGTCAAAACTGCGGACCACATACTGAACTAATTAAGTACACAGTGCACCGCCAGTATTACCGGTACTGGCCTGAAATTACTACTTAACCACTGATGCATAACAACAAAAGAAGAGTTTTTGAAGAACATTGGACCCCACTGACTTTAATTTATGGACAAAAAAAGACATATTTTAATCTTCTTTTGTGTGCCACAGAATAAAAGAAAGTCATCAAGGTCTGAAATGACATTAGCTTAGTAAATGATGAGAGAATTTTTGGGTGAAACTCTGAAGCTCTGCATTTTGTCTGTTGATTGTGGGTAGTGAGAAATTTAAGAGGCTCCATTCTGTCACTATGCAAACTGGAGCATATTAAATGCTTAATGTGGACGTGGCTACAACATTGCTTTGAATATTCATGCTATGAATATTCATGCATTAAAGCACAACAGTGACCCAAATGCATCAGTTCTAAAGGTGACACCATCAATATTTCGACTTCCTTTTGCCATGGCACATTTCACTTGTAAATTTTTGTTTCATATTTTACATTCATTCAAGATAAGACATCATGTGTTCTTCAGCATTGCTGAACATAAGAATAATTCATGAGCTGTTATGTGTCTTATTTAATCTAGTCATTGCTTTACTGCAATGCTTCAATGAAGAGACAAGCCTCATTATCATTATTCTGTTGCCATGGTTTCCTCCTCTAGGCTGTTTTGGAAGCAGCAAAAATTAGTTAATAATAAATTCAGTTATTGGTTTTCAGAATCATTGATCAGTATAACAGTTTTTTTTTTTTTACCAGAAATTGTAAAACATTTATAGAATGAAGGATGATTGTTAAAACCAAGGCTGTACTTCTTTGATCAAAAATACTTTGAAAACAGTACTAGTGTGACATATTGTTACAATTTACAATCAGTGTCACATGTTCCTTCAGAAATCATTGTAATATGCTGATTTGGTGCTTAAGAAACATTTATTATTATTATTATTATCAATGTTGAAACATTGTTTTTGCTTCTTAATATTTTTGTGGAGACCATGATACACTACCATTCCAAAAAAAAAAAGAAATTAATACTTTCATTCATCAATGATGTATTGAATTGATCAAAGTGACAGTAAAGGCATTTCTAATTTTATTAAATATTTATATTTTAAATAAATGCTTTTCTTCTGAAATGTCTATTCATCAAAGGATCCTAAAAAATGCATTGTGATTTCCGCAAAAACTATAAGCAACACAGATAAGAAAAATATGATTATTAATAATTGAGTACCAAATTGAGCACCAAATCAGCATATTAGAATGTTTTCTGAAGGATTGTGATACTGAAGACTGGAGTAATTAGAGGTGTGCCGAAGCCAAATACCTTATTCGGAAAAGACAGATAATGTCTTCAAAAAAGAATATCGGATAACGATTATGTGACGAGAGGGGCGGGGCCGAGAGCCGTGGGAACGGAGCGAGGCCGGTGGAGTACATGCTAATGAGCGACACCTGCGCCACTCACCGGTCTCGAGTCCCATGGAGGAGCTCCGGAAGGATAAAAGGAGGAGTGACGACAGTGAAGGATGAGAGAGGACCAGGCCTGGACTTTATTTTGTGTTTTGGTTTCGTTTGTGCGCGACAGTCGTCCGCGAGGTCGTCCGCTATTTTGTGTTTGTTTATTTTATTAAAGTTTCTTTGAATGTCCGCTGGTTCCCGCCTCCTTCTTCCCGAACTACAAACTTGTTACAGAATAATTCTGCCAGAATATTTGGCTGAGGCTGGCACAGTCTAGTGTTTGCTAAATAACAGGTGAGCCAGGGGATCAGCGCAAGTGTAATATTAACTAAAATAATAGTTCTACTATTTGTGTATATTTAAAAGGCAATGATTTAAACCTTATAGTCTACGATATGATACACGAATGAATGGAATAAGCACAGCGATCGCCAATCAAACAGCTGCTTTGCCGTCTCTGCACGTCTCCTTCTCTCAAAAACCAAACCAGTTCTCTGTCAAGAATAGGCTAATAATCAACTTAGATACAGACACATTTTCTATTAGGCCTACATGTTTGCTTCTTTATCTTTTGCTCGTTTGTTTAGTGAAGTTCAAAAAAAGACTAGAGCCCTGCACGGGCCTCAAATATAGGCCCTAGCCCGGCCCTGGCCTGAGGCCTTGTCCTACAGCTCATCAGAATTCTGGGCCCGAGTTCGACTCCAGCCCGTCTTGTTCCCCCCTTCTCCCAAAACAGCTTATACTGATACTATACATTGTGAAAGCGAAACTACTTTGTTTGGTCTCCCAAAAGAGGACGATATCCACTTCGTCATGCCTGGAGCTGATCTGTGCTGGTCGCTGAGTAAATACATCAACTTCGCGCTGTGGATCGCCGGATCGGCTTTCACCGTGGACGAAGCGGAGTCCAGTCCGGGGTCGTCACATGTAGATGCCGCTCCTTCGTCGAATCCGCCGGCCGTGCCGTTCTCAAGCCTGCCTGCCCGCCTCCGATCACTCTAGCCCGCGGCCTCAGCTCACGCTAGGCCGCCGTGTGTTTCTTTGTGAAAGCGAAGCTACATTGTTTGGTCTTCCAAAAGAGGACATGACTACAAATGAGTGGTTAAGTTGTATTTACAACACTGTTCCAGAACAGTTCAACCCAAATATAAATTTGTGTGCAGCACATTTTATGGAGGACTGTTTCCTGATCCTGGGAGAGTAGACTACAATGCCGGCAGTTCTGACTCACAGTCTATAAGTACGTTTTCATTTAAAGGATGTGCCACTGACGAGTCAAACGTGAGTTTTGAGCAGTGTAGAGTAGCGCTTGTTTGTCATTCCTTCGATCACAAATGCAGACATGGTTTTATGTTTACGCGGCACGATGCAGCACAATGCGTAAAAAGACAGTATAAGTCATTATAATCAGTAATTATGTCCCCACTGGATGCAACACATGCCTAGTTTGTAATGGGTTTTAATGTTTTTTGTCTCGTCGCTCCGGACGGACAAGGCATCACAGTATGGTGAGGGGCGTAACAGTTCCGTCACACACTTTAAGGTTTTCAGCCAATCACAACGCACTGGATAGCTGGCCAAACATGTTATTTTTAGCAGCATCATATGACCCCTTTAAGTTAATTTAGAAAAACGTTTGGAGAATTTTTTTGTTCGTTAAATGTATGTTTTTGTTTTTTAAAATAACGACCAAGCGGTCAGCGGCAGACAGTAAGTTGATCATGGCATATCAATTTAGCCTTCTCAAATCATCACAACTTGTCTAAAATAAAATCTATAGATATGAAACAGTTCAAGCATATCGCAATGTTCGTTTAAATGTTTAACCTATATAAATGTGCGCTATTAGAAGCATATCTAATCGTTTGTGCGGAGAGCTAAAGCGCGCTTTACAGGACATGTAGGCGCCGGCGCGATCACTTGCATTGGAAACAACTTAAAATATGCCGTCATTTTTGCTCATAAAGGTAAGAGTAATGCATCACTTGGAACTGTAAAGGGTCTACTTTTATTTGTGTGCACTCACAATATCAACAAAACGTTGTGCTTTTATAAAAAGGATACATACAGGATGCGCTTTCTGCAATTTCGGCCAGGAGTGCTTCACAATGATGAATCGAAACTCAGCGAATACTTGCCTCACAGACGTGCTAAATATATCTATAGAAAGCTTTAAATTATTACTTTAAAACTATATAATTCAAATCAAAAACAAAAACTATTTTTACAGATTTTATAAAATCTGTAAAGATGCATTTCTCTCTAAAGGTGCGGTCCAATGAGGAGATGGCGAGTCAGGATCGTCATCCTCATCTTTGCGACATGGACTCAGATTTAAAACTATATAATTCAAATCAAAAACAAAAACTATTTTTACAGATTTTATAAAATCTGTAAAGATGCATTTCTCTCTAAAGGCGCGGTCCAATGAGGAGATGGCGAGTCAGGATCGTCATCCTCATCTTTGCGACATGGACTCAGCAAACACTAATTTATTAATAAATAATACAAATATCTCCTTACTATTTCCCCCGACACATTCATGGTAATTACTTTTGCTGGGGCTTTGTGGCACACTTTAACCTATTACGTGTGCTTTTTGCTGTCATGTGCAAGGATATGTTTGCAGATTCTGCACTGCACATGACCAATTGACTCACTGTTTGCTGTGGTTATCAAATCAAAACCCTTCCAAATTGCAGCTTTCCCGCTGCATTGGGAACTTTTAGTTACTCAGTCACCATGCTCCAACTTCTCCCAGATGCTCTGCATGGTCCGCTGTCACCTTTATGCTAATGCATGCGTATATGCATTGCGTATTGCATAGGCAATGTATAATATTTATAATATAATCAATATAACAATATTTCATACAGTAGCCTATGTGTGCTCTGCGCGTATATGGGCACAATAAAAGGAGAGAAGTTTCTTATAATAGTTTCTTCCATACTTTTCCAGACCTGAAAATTAAAAGCCAACGGAAAGCATGTTGTTTTACATAAACCTCTAAAACGCAGTATCAAGTGTGTGAAGTAAATGAGTGTAAACTCTGTGAATGAATTAAGCGCACATAAAGTAGCAGTGTTGCAGTTGCCTTTTTCCATGAATTTCCAGGAAATTACTTAAATTAATTTCCATATTTCTAAACTGCGTAGGAACCCTTACTGTTTTAATTAGAAGATATTAAATATTTATTCATCAGATCACGAAAAGTCCCCAAGCTGGGACTCGAACTCCCGTTCCCCGAAGCACAACCGCACTGCATCTCCAAACAATATGATTATATCTATCTATCATTTTATTTATTTGTTTGTTTGCTTGTGGTCAAAATCGGCTCCGACTGTTAGAAGATATTTAAATAAATGTTATAATCATAAAAAAGTAATTATTTTAGTTAAACATGGCATATTTGTTCAGTGATAACTAATATAGGCTGTAAAACCGTAGACATCATGGCCTTATCATGTAACTCTACGAAGTTCCGGTTCGAGTCTACTTCCGCCTACTTCCGGTTTTATCCGAATACAGATACAGATACGAATAATTTTGTGATTGTTACAAATACAAATACAGATACAAATACTGGCTTCCCTGCACACCCCTAGGAGAAATGATGCTGAAAATTTATCTTCACCATCACGCAAATAAATTCCATTTTAAAATATATTAAAATAGAAAATATTTCATGATTTTACTAATCAAAAAAGCAGTTTTGCTGTTTCACCACTAGACTCATTAACAAGCCACAAGCTTACACACAGCAGTCAGCCTGACTCCCAACAAAGGGCCATAACATCCCTCAGGCTTCACGCTGTTCCTGAAGAAATGCACAGTGGCTGGGTTCATTGCTCCCGGTAAATATCTTAGCAAGTGCTAACATATATTGTTAGACTGTTACATTGAAATTACACTTCCTTTTTGGGTGTAAATGTCTGCTGCTTTTGCTTATTAATGTTCACAAAGATGTATTTAAGATGACAAGATTAATGAATTTCCTTGTGTGTTTTTGTTTTTACTATCATGTTTTTTAAGCTGATCATAAGCCTGGTGACATTTTAGGGAAATCAGCTGGAAAGTGAACACAAGGTTGAGAAAGTCATGTCTGCATTGGGCAGACAGTTGTCAATTGTCTGAGCCCATTGTCAACAAAATTGTTGGTTCCAAACAAACTGTCCTGCAAGGCCAAACATCACAGATGGATCACAACAACTTCCAGTCCATTGTGAACAAATAACACATTTTCTAAAAGAAGAACACCAGCAAATATGAAATGCTGAAATCCATTTTACCCGCATTTTGCACTGTTTACATTTTCAGACCACATTGTTTTAGCACCCTAAAAGTTAACAAAAGGAATTATCAGCTAACAGTAACTTTTTTGAAGTTACTAATTCAAGAGACACATATTTTGACCTAGCAACGTCAGATCCTGAATCCGTGAATAAAACATATTCTATAATAACCCTATCTGGAGAAGTGGTGTTTACGAGATGTCGTATAAGTCATACAATATTGACCCATGCAAAGACCCCCCTTTCCATTAAACATATTTTATTGAACTGTCCCAGTTTTAATGAAATTAGAAAACATTTTTATAAATGATTTAGATTTGATTAGATTTTTTTTTTATCATGTTAATTAAAAAAAAAAGAAATCTTGTATAATTGTATCTGTTGTATTTTTGTGTTTATTTGGTTTTATTTTGTGTAAATCTTGTATTATTTCAACCCAGTTTTTGCCATGAAGATCTTTAGATGCTGAAATGGCGATAAAAATAACCAACTTACTAACTAACTAACTAAACTTATCTGGACTGAAAAACTCTATGTTTGCACTGAAAAGAATTACCCAGCTAAGAGGAAACGTTCTTTGTCAACAGTTCTGGAAAGGTTCTCTCAGTTATGAGTTATGAACAAACCTTGCATTCCAAAAATATTACTAGATTTGTTCAAATATATCTGGTCTTTAATAACATTATTAAAATGTTAGTACAAAAAATGTTATTCATATGTTGATCGTGGAACATTTTTTCGGAAACATTTTAGTTGGACATTAGTTTTTTCTTTTCTTCTTTTTTTAAATAAAAGTTACTACTTACGGATTGTTTCAGATCGTTCAGGGAACATTCAAAAGCACCAACACCAAACTCAATCCTAAACCTACCTTGTAGTATTAGCGAATTTAAAAGTTATATAAAAATGTTGTCAGAGTTATACTCCCTCTAGTGTTCATTTCAACTAGAAACTGCAGCGATTCGTACTTACAGGTAATTTTTTTTAAGTTTTGCAGAAATGTAGGTAGATGCATGTATTTCCAATGAGCCTGCAAGTTTAAGTATAGTGACAGAACCTAATATTATGCCTTTTTCATATTCGAATTGTAGCCTACAATTCACATCTCTTTGGAATAATGCACAAGCTGTTTCAAGTTAAATTCCCAAGTTGCAGACTTAAAGTGGAAGCCATTGGAAAAGAGTATAAAAACATCAGTTAGTTATGCTATTAAATAAGTCTATATTGAACAAGTTGCAGAGATTCAGCATTACTTTGTGTATTTAAATGGTCAATAAGACAAATCTCGCTCTGCTGAAAGATTGATTTCTAAATCTCGTTTGCCTTGATGACTGCAGTCTTAGCTGTATTGTGAATAGAAGGAAAGCTCAGGCAGGTACAGTACAGCTATACTTAACCCAACTTCACCCTGCTGTAGTCCTACATGGTAATTGATGCTATTTGTATGCTGCTGTCGGCGGTTAGAAACCATACACATTATGGAAGGACCATTAAGTTGCCGGAGCTTGTCAAAAGAAAATACATCTGTCCGTAATGGTAGACAGACTCCAGTATGATACAGGAAGGGGCTACTGACGAATACAAAGGGAAAATAATAGCATGAGGGGAAAACTAATTTGGATTAGCGGAAAATCTAAAACTGTAGATCTTATTTTGAAGCCACACAGCAACAGAATTATTCCTGCATATCTCCTAGCAACCGCTGGTTCATTTTGTTCCTTTTTTGTGCTGCAATCATTAGGGTCTTAATTCCTGTAGATTGTGAGACTTGTATTGATGATGCATTAGTTTAGTATCATAATATTATTGTATTATGACAAAATTACCATAATGGGAACAAAGTAATAACTTGCCTAATGGAAATACTTAATGGAAATAAACATCTTGTCAAACCAGGAACCAGACTTCCATTTATTTGTCATGCATGACTTTACCAACTCTACTTACTGTGAAATATCTAGTCACAGACTTGTTCTGATAATCATAACTGGATTGGCAAAAACCTCAATCAAACCTGTTTACAAAAAGTGCATATAAAAATACAAATGAACCAGGATTATCAAAATCACAAAGGCTTTCTTCAGACAGGCAGAAAAAATCTATAGATTTGCTAGCTCTGTTTTTTTGTAGTCTAAATAGGCTTGAAAGGAATTGCACTAGGCTTTTACATCATGTGGGGCACAAAATGGCAGCAATTGTATTCATATGAAAAAAGATAGCGATACTTAGAGATATGAAAATAACAGCGGTATGTTGCCATGGAAAAATATAAAAAATTTAGATTGTGATGCATTTTTTGTTTGTATCAGAAGAATAATTTAAATAATAATAATATTCATAAATAATAAAATATTCACAAATAATACAATTATTCATATTAGGGGTGTGTGATAATGACAAAAAAATGGTATCTTGATATTGTTGATAACGATAATTAGACAATATTTTGCTGAGTGTGTTATTGTGCTGGTACTTTGACAGGATTAGGACTGCCATGGACAACTGACTCCTAAAACTTTTGATATTCTTCATATTCTGTGTGGTGGTTTGTTTGCAGGAGTAATAGAAATGAACTTTTCCAATAAGTTTAAATTTATTTTTTACCTTTTATGGGCATTTTTACCTTAGGGGTTGGGGGTGGTTGATGCAAAATATTTCTCGATGCACACGCTCTGTCCGTTTGTTTGTTTTGGCTCTATGAATAATATTCATAAATAATAAAATATTCACAAATAATACAATTATTCATATTAGGGGTGTGTGATAATGACAAAAAAATGGTATCTTGATATTGTTGATAACGATAATTAGACAATATTTTGCTGAGTGTGTTATTGTGCTGGTACTTTGACAGGATTAGGACTGCCATGGACAACTGACTCCTAAAACTTTTGATATTCTTCATATTCTGTGTGGTGGTTTGTTTGCAGGAGTAATAGAAATGAACTTTTCCAATAAGTTTAAATTTATTTTTTACCTTTTATGGGCATTTTTACCTTGGGGGTTGGGGGTGGTTGATGCAAAATATTTCTCGATGCACACGCTCTGTCCGTTTGTTTGTTTTGGCTCTATGAATTTTTTTTTTTTTTCTCACCATATGTTTTATTGTTACCAAATTATCTGTTTTAGCATGTCTAATCATTTGAATGCATAAAAACAACTTAATTTATTCAAATTTATTCTTAAAATAGCCTTATGATTTGTTTTCCCCCTCAGAAATTCTGTGTTGTGTATTAAAATTTTTCTGGTTATCAAATGAAGGCATAATACATTAATTTAATGTATCTTTTAATTATTGAAAATTAAACAAACGTTATTTTTTGGCAAACAAAGGGGATTTACTATTAACAATAAAACGTGGAAGAAATGTTGGTGTGATTATTCCTCAAAAATTTAAATTTTAATCATTTTAGTAGTAGTAGTAATAGTATTAGTAGTATTATGTACATTCTACTGAAAAATATCTCTGGCACAGTGTCTACAAGTTAAACCGAACTTTTATTTTGACGGATTGCTGTGAATACCTTTACATTTCTGTGATATGAAGCTAGTTTTACTCAAATGAAATTTTTATGATCGACTCCTTGCAAATTGCACGCTCCTGCATTGACTCGTTTGTAGCACCGCACCTGCTTCTGTTTAATATGCGCTACAACGAGAACTCGAACGGCCTTGTGTGTTTCAATTAGCTAAGGGTAGAGAGGATGTTTGAGTTTGTTATTTTACTCTGCACAGATAATCAATAGTGTCATCGAACTGTAAACTTTAACCTTGATTTTCTAGCCATTGGCTTGTCCATTAGCTAGAATTTGCTCTGCACCTGTAATGATGTTATTAGTGCCTTTATGAGTCTGTGGTCATTTAGCTGTGTAGGCATTTATTTAGATGTAGAATCAATGAAATTTAGTAATTAATTCAAATAAGAGGCTTGAGGGAGTGGGTGTTATGCATATTTGTCATTTAAAAACACAAAACCATGAGGATTTTTATGATCGACTCCTTGCAAATTGCACGCTCCTGCATTGACTCATTTGTAGAACCACACCTGCTTCTGTTTAATATGCGCTACAACGAGAACTCGAACGGCCTTGTGTGTTTCAATTAGCTAAGGGTAGAGAGGATGTTTGAGTTCGTTATTTTACTCTGCACAGATAATCAATAGTGTCATCGAACTGTAAACTTTAACCTTGATTTTCTAGCCATTGGCTTGTCCATTAGCTAGAATGTGCACTGCACCTGTAATGATGTTATTAGTGCCTATATGAGTCTGTGGTCATTTAGCTGTATAGGCATTTATTTAGATGTAGAATCAATGAAATTTAGTAATTAATTCAAATAAGAGACTTGAGGGAGTGGGTGTTATGCATATTTGCACATCCCATAATTACAGCTGATATAATGTGTATATATAGGCTATAATTGAGGATGTTATGTAAGTGAATGCATTGTGTGCTTGCCCTGCCCTTCTGCACATTATCGGATGTGTCTCACAACACTGAATTATGAGCAAAAACCGGATGACAGTCTAAGACGACGAGAGATAACAGACGCTAAAATCACTGCGAGCGTCACATGCTTTAGTATGTGTGTAGTAAACAAAACCGCGCGTCTACGCCATTCATTAACACAGAGACACGCAGAACATGCAGGATTCATGTTTAAATAGTCTTTTTGTGGCTTAATATTTAAAGATACTAGTCCATTGTAACAATGTTTGTAGGTCGGGAAGAAGGAGGTGGGAACCGGCGAAGACTCAAATAAAACTTTAATAATAAAATAAACACAAAATAGCGCGACAGCCCCTCACGGACGACTGTCGCGCACAAACGAAACCAAAACACAAAATAAAATCCAGAAATTTAGTAATTAATTCAAATAAGAGGCTTGAGGGAGTGGGTGTTATGCATATTTGCACATCCCATAATTACAGCTGATATAATGTGTATATATAGGCTATAATTGAGGATGTTATGTAAGTGAATGCATTGTGTGCTTGTCCTGCCCTTCTGCACATTATCGGATGTGTCTCACAACACTGAATTATGAGCAAAAACCGGATGTCTGACAGACTGACAGTCTAAGACGACGAGAGATAACAGACGCTAAAATCACTGCGAGCGTCACATGCTTTAGTATGTGTGTAGTAAACAAAACCGCGCGTCTATGCCATTCATTAACACAGAGACACGCAGAACATGCAGGATTCATGTTTAAATAGTCTTTTTGTGGCTTAATATTTAAAGATACTAGTCCATTGTAACAATGTTTGTAGGTCGGGAAGAAGGAGGTGGGAACCGGCGAAGACTCAAATAAAACTTTAATAATAAAATAAACACAAAATAGCGCGACAGCCCCTCACGGACGACTGTCGCGCACAAACGAAACCAAAACACAAAATAAAATCCAGGCCTGGTCCTCTCTCGTCTAACACGGTCGTCACTCCTCCTCTTTATCCTTCCGGAGCTCCTCCGTGAGACTCGAGACCGGTTAGTGGTGCAGGTGTCGCGCATTAGCAATTAATTCTCGCTCCATTCCCACGGCTCTCGGCCCCGCCCCCCTCGTCACATCCATATTCAAGTGTAATCATCTACTTTTGATTAATTCATTTAAAGTTTGACAAATTCCGTGACATACCACATTATACAGAAAATTTCGCTTTTGTGACTGGATTCCGTCCGAGTTTTCCGCATCTCGGAAATCATAGGGCCCTACCTGTGTGTGTGCAAAATGGTGCGGAACTCCGCAGTGTGCGATACAGAGACCTAGAGCTAGAAGCTCCCGCATCCTGTGACGCATGAGGCAACCAAAGCGTTCCAGCGGGTGTGGTTTTCTGCCAGCCGTCTGGTCTCACTCCATCGCCGGTTGACAATTGTGAGGTCCTATCTAACACGGTCGTCACTCCTCCTCTTTATCCTTCCGGAGCTCCTCCGTGAGACTCGAGACCGGTTAGTGGTGCAGGTGTCGCGCATTAGCAATTAATTCTCGCTCCATTCCCACGGCTCTCGGCCCCGCCCCCCTCGTCACATCCATATTCAAGTGTAATCATCTACTTTTGATTAATTCATTTAAAGTTTGACAAATTCCGTGACATACCACATTATACAGAAAATTTCGCTTTTGTGACTGGATTCCGTCCGAGTTTTCCGCATCTCGGAAATGGCCCTACCTGTGTGTGTGCAAAATGGTGCGGAACTCCGCAGTGTGCGATACAGAGACCTAGAGCTAGAAGCTCCCGCATCCTGTGATGCATGAGGCAACCAAAGCGTTCCAGCGGGTGTGGTTTTCTGCCAGCCGTCTGGTCTCACTCCATCGCCGGTTGACAATTGTGAGGTCCTACCCCACGGTCTGTCACCAGTTCATCTTGGGTCGTCCTTTTTTTCTCCGGCCTGCTGGCATCCAGTCCAATACTTAGCGAGCCAGTCTGTGGGAGGGGAGTCGCAGTGCATGACCTAGCCACTGAAGGCGCCGTTTGCAGATGGTATCTGACACCGGTGGAAGGCCTGACTTCTCCTTGACTTCTTGATTTTTCTCAGCCATTTGATTCCAAGGATTCTCCTTAAGCATTTGGCGTCAAAAGCATCCAATACATACCACATTATACAGAAAATTTCGCTTTTGTGACTGGATTCCGTCCGAGTTTTCCGCATCTCGGAAATCATAGGGCCCTACCTGTGTGTGTGCAAAATGGTGCGGAACTCCGCAGTGTGCGATACAGAGACCTAGAGCTAGAAGCTCCCGCATCCTGTGATGCATGAGGCAACCAAAGCGTTCCAGCGGGTGTGGTTTTCTGCCAGCCGTCTGGTCTCACTCCATCGCCGGTTGACAATTGTGAGGTCCTACCCCACGGTCTGTCGCCAGTTCATCTTGGGTCGTCCTTTTTTTCTCCGGCCTGCTGGCATCCAGTCCAATACTTAGCGAGCCAGTCTGTGGGAGGGGAGTCGCAGTGCATAACCTAGCCACTGAAGGCGCCGTTTGCAGATGGTATCTGACACCGGTGGAAGGCCTGACTTCTCCTTGACTTCTTGATTTTTCTCAGCCATTTGATTCCAAGGATTCTCCTTAAGCATTTGGCATCAAAAGCATCCAATTTCTTCTCTTGGGAAGTCTTTAACTGCCAAGTTTCACTGCTGTAAAGGACTGTGGACAGCACATTGAACTTATAAAAGCATAACTTGTTTTTGAGCGTGATTTTCCTGCTTTGCCATATTTTCTTCAGCTGATTAAAGGCTGCTGCAGCTTTTCCTATGTTAAGTTCCTTATCGATGTCCCCGCTTCTGCTGATGGAGCTGCCAAGATAGGTAAAATTCTCTACCTCTTCTACCCTGTTGTTGTCTATGAATACCTCTCTTGGGATTGGGTGGTCGCCTTGTAGCATGTTCTTGGTCTTCTTTCCATTGATGGTTAGGCCGATGTTGTTAGCATAACTGCTGATGTTGTCCACAAGTTTCTGCAGATCCTGAGTGTTGTTTGCTAATGCAGCTATATCATCAGCAAAGTCTAGGTCTGACAGTTTTCGTCCCTCCAGCCATTCTATCCCCATGTCAGTTGTTGCATTCCTCATCACCCAATCAATGGCGATCGCGAACAGTATCGGGGACAGAATACATCCTTGCCTTACACCGGTCACCACCTCAAACCAGTCACTATATCCATCTTCAGTCCTCACTCTGCATTTGGAGGTGTTGTAGATCTGTTCAATGGCCCCTACGACCTTTGATGGGATGCCGTAGGCAAGCAGAATCTTCCAGAGTGATGGCCTATGCACGCTGTCAAACGCTTTGGAGAAGTCGATGAAGCTGACTGCAAGAGGTACCTGGAGTTCTCCACACTTCTCAACAATTCTCCGCAGCGTGAAGATTTGTTCCATGCAAGAGCGTTTTGGCCGGAAACCTGCCTGTTCTTCACGCAGCTCAGAGTGTACATTGTCTCTTATTCTATTGAGGATGACTCTGCAGTAGACTTTTCCAGGAATTGAGAGCAGAGTGACCCCCTCCAGTTATCACACTCCGCCAGGTTGCCTTTCTTCGGAATGCACACCACCTCACCATTCTTCCAATCCTCTGGTACAACGCCTGAGTTCCACACCTGGTTGAACAGACTGCCCATCCAGGTAATCACACTCTCACCACCAGCCTTCAGCATCTCGGCTATTATGCCGTCGTGCTCTGGAGACTTGTTGTTCTTGAGGCTGGAGATGGCCTTGCGGATTTCGTCCTCCGAGAAGTCAGATGCATCGATGGGAAGTACCTGAAGTGGGTCTTCCACAGTGACAGGGCATGCTGGTTCCAGTCTATTAAGGACCTTCAACAATTCTCCGCAGCGTGAAGATTTGTTCCATGCAAGAGCGTTTTGGCCGGAAACCTGCCTGTTCTTCACGCAGCTCAGAGTGTACATTGTCTCTTATTCTATTGAGGATGACTCTGCAGTAGACTTTTCCAGGAATTGAGAGCAGAGTGACCCCCTCCAGTTATCACACTCCGCCAGGTTGCCTTTCTTCGGAATGCACACCACCTCACCATTCTTCCAATCCTCTGGTACAACGCCTGAGTTCCACACCTGGTTGAACAGACTGCCCATCCAGGTAATCACACTCTCACCACCAGCCTTCAGCATCTCGGCTATTATGCCGTCGTGCTCTGGAGACTTGTTGTTCTTGAGGCTGGAGATGGCCTTGCGGATTTCGTCCTCCGAGAAGTCAGATGCATCGATGGGAAGTACCTGAAGTGGGTCTTCCACAGTGACAGGGCATGCTGGTTCCAGTCTATTAAGGACCTTTTTGAAGTGTTCAGCCCACCTCGCCAACTTGTCCTCACCTCTGGACAGTGGTGTGCCATTCTTTGCTTTCACTGGCCCTGACCCTGTTTTTACTGTGCTGCAGATCTTCTTGGCGATCTGGTAGACCGTGCGCATGTCATTATGACTAGCTGCTTCTTGGGCTTCCTCAGCTTGTCTGTCCAGTCACTCTCGCTTGTCCCGCTGTGCACTGCTTTTTACTGCCTTGTCCATCTTGATGTATTCCTGGTAGGCATCCTCGCCATTAGATGGACTAAACCTTCTCTGATGTATCGCTTTCCTCTCTGCTATCAGCTCCCAGGTCCGGTCACTGATTCAGGTCTCCTTGAGAGACTTCTCGTGGCCAAGGATCTCTTCCACGGCAGCTGACATGGCATCTTTTAGCTGGTCCCACCAATCCAACGATCCCGGCACCGGATCAGCCAGTGCTGACAATCTGTTGCTTAGGAACAACTGGAACTGGGCACCTGTTACTGCATCATTTAGCTTGCTTTTGTCATACCGCTGGGGCTTGGGAGTCTTTCTTTTTCCACTTCAGCTTGACTTTGAACTTTGCTATGTCCAAATGATGGTCACTGCAGATATCGGCTCCGCAGTAGACACAGACGTCTTGCAAGCAGGGTGTTCTCCATCTTGGGCCAATAGCAATGTGGTCAATCTGAGTCTGGGTTTTGTGGTCATTAGATGTCCACGCTATCTTGTCTATGTCTTTATGTTTGAATAATGTCGAACCGACCATCATGTTGTTCATGGCTCAGAATTGCACCAACTAATCACCGTTGTCTGTATGCTTGCCATACCCATGTGGGCCCAGGACCTCTTCAAAGCCGGATCGATCTTCACCAACCTGTGCGTTGAGGTCTCCCATGACCAATAGAATGTCATGACGTGGCACTTTATTCAGTAGGTTTTGCCATTGCTGGTAGAAGATTTTCTTCTCTGTGTCGATACAGAGAGCAGAGTGTAATTGTAAATAGACCAAGTAGAGACAGAAATGACATGCCGTCGTGTAAATAAGATAAATAACATAAGGCTAAGTTTGTTTAATAAAAGAACAAGGTATAGACATGTTCTGTAGGAAAGGTAACCTCAAATGATTTCTGTTGCGATCTGGCACTATATAGAAAATAAAATTATATAAAATGAACTTGACCTTCAAGGGGCCTCACCCTAATATGGCAGGGGAAACATGGGCTCCTACCAATCAAATAAAATCAGTATCAACTAAATTTGTGTTTGCAATGCAGGGGTGGCACAGAATCTACATCTGAAGTGGAATTTAAATGCATTTACAGAGACCGTTTAATGCAGGACATGAATGCAGTTAACCTGCAGTTACAAATGCATAAATAATGTTTTGATGTTTAACAAAACGTTGAATGTTGGTATTTGAAATCATTTGGGGAAAAAAGAGGAAAAACAACAACAAAAACAAGAACTGTTGTGTCTAAAATGTAAGTCACTTATCAGATGATATAAATATAAAAGACATATAAAAGTCATACAGAGGCATTTTTGCCCACTTATCTTGCTTTTTGGGGGAATTCTAAATATGTTTTAATAGACTAAATCACAGTGAAAGCGTGAACTCAAAATGTACTGTCCAACATACATCATGTAGCGTGTGCTCTCCGGGTGTGTTTTTGCAATATACTTGATAATGTCAAATTGCATATAGTTTAAACAACAATTACGATATTATCATAGACGATATATATCGCACATCCCAAATTCATATAACCATAATATTCATTGACCCTCATGCTGAATTTTCTTTTTCCCAAAAATGCTAATGTAATGGACTAAAATCTATTGACTTTGCTCACACAGGGTATACCAACTACCAAAACAATTTTTTGACAAGTTTTGTACTTTTTTCCCCCCCCACCTGTTTTTTCCACTTGTGGAGTTCCTTGCCAAAAATGATTGGCCTACATAAAAATAGTTTATACATTTCTCGTTATATTTTATTACCAAATATTGGATTTAATCTTTTTTATCTGTAACAGGTTTTCTTTTAGTTTGGACAGGTTTTGTATTTTTTGGACCTGACTGATTGTAGGCCTCATTGAACTGAACTTACCCATCTTAGTTTTGGAGTGAACATTGCCAAAATTATCCACAAAAATACATAAAAAAAGATTCAAAAGAATAGTAGAAATATTAATTTACTTAATACTGCCTAGGTATTCTAAACAAACAAATGGAGAATCTCTAAAGTCAGATCAGGTTAATGGCTTGTTGTTCTGTAAAACCTTTCAGAGAAAGTGGTAGTGAGGGCTGAACTTTAAAATGACCTTGACATTGACCACACCACAGGAGAAAGCGGCTTCATGTTGCCTCCATAACAATGAATAAAGAACTCCTATAGATTGCGCAACAGCATGATGCCTTCAGTACTATGTATGCACATATCCATAGACAAATACATTTATAAAGATGCCGTTTTACTTTCAAAGTTATCTGACAGTTTAAAAACTGCAAACTGTTTAATCAGAGACAAGTACCATCTGTGAGCAAAAAAAGAAAATTACCTGATTAAATACAACTGGAGATTTCACTTGGGGTGGAAATTTTTTTATTTTTATTTGAGTGAGACAGGTATGTATAGTTCTGAGTTCAGCCTCCAGTCCATCTGCAGTGCTCCTGCTGAGGTGTTACTCCCTTGTGTTAGTGAACTGCTGCTCCTCAAGCGGCTCCGCTGGAGGGTTCTGGCCCTGATGACTCATGCCATCTGTTAGCAGCTCTTGTACGATCACACTTCTGTGTTCCTTCCAATAAGCAGAAAGGTGAAGATTGTCTTTTTTTATCTTTTTGATTTTAAATGAGTTTGTTTTCCAGATGGTTTTCAATTTAATTTACTGTTAACAAAGCATCAAGTTTACGTAACTCTGTTTTAATTTGTTGGATTGGATTTGAGTTTTTCCTATTACTTTTGCTTCTGTGCTCATTAAATACTTTTATATATACACTTATCATTTTCTTAGGTACAAAAAGTATATTAAAGACATTGTTAAACATTGTAAATTCTACTGACTGCTGTTGAGCTTTAGCCATAAAAATACTTAAAATTACACAAAACAGATTGGAATAACTTCATTATCTTGAGATTTTATTAAGTAATTTGCCATTCACTTTTACTGTACAGAATCAATCATGTCAAAATTTTTTTTACTAATGTTAATTAACCTATTTCAGTGGCACAAAGAGATCTTGTTCTAACACATATAACCACACAAAACATCATAAAACATTTACAATTTTCTGCTCATGTGGCACAAAACTTGATGTATATACAATGTTGATCGTTGATGTGGCTAAAGTTTCAATACAGGTTTTTTTTCTTCACAAAGTCTAATTTCCTCATTTTCCAGAATTCAGCTGGTTTGATGTTAAGTCAGAAAGCAGCTTATTGACGATATGTGATTTGTCTCTTTATGTTCTGTTTACTTGATTTGAACCATTTTGGACTGGATAATTTAACCAATTAAGACAAACAGGCAAGTGCTGCCGTACAAGCCTAAATGGCCTTTCATGTGTCTGTATTGGATATTAAACTTATATGCGAAGCAAGCAAAGGTTTACTGGACCACAATTACTTTTATCTGGGATTTCATTCTTGCGTAAAGTATTTAGCCAGTCTGCTTTGTGTCTGTGTACTCAGGACTAATATGATATAAACCTCATCAGAAAGAGATGTATTTGACGTTGCCTCTCCAGTGATTTTGCAGCGGTGCTTTGATGAACCAGAGAAACACTCAGAAGAACCTACAGAAAGAGTACTACCACCAATGTCCAAAACATTACAAAGGTAGGGCCCTTCTAAATATTTGTTTCAGTAAATATTTCAGTGTTAAGTCACTGTACTATAAATGTTGACACTATTAAAACTTTACAGCCATGAAGCGAGGTTTTGAAATGCAGCTCCACGTGCAGTGCGCTAAAGTTGTACCGTTTCTCCTACAGCAGTTGTCTTGATGATTCATGTTTTTGACATTGCAATGAAATAATTATATCTGTCTAGACACTATTAAATTATTAATACAATTTTTATTTATTTTTATACAATTTTAAAACAGATGTAAGTCTGTAAGTATTGTACTTTTACACCCAGTGGTTCCGTGGCCTATTATTTAAAAATCCTTATCAGTTCAGAAGTTTCCAGTCAACCGCTCTGTGTTTGTGTTCTGTCATAAAGTACCACTGAATGTTTTCTGCATATTTGAATGTATTTTCTATCCACTTTTGAGTGGTGTGTAGCTTTTGAGATAAAAAATAATAGCATATTCTTATTGGTTTTCAGATTGTATTTTCTCTAGACAAGGAAGGCAGTGCCAAAATTTCAGGCGAGGCAATAATTGACAGTGCAAAAACAAAATAAATCCCAAAAATATGAGACTTACATGAGTAATGTATAAAGCGGGTATTTTCAAACTTTTTGATGCCAAGGACCCCTGAAAACCAGGATGCACTTGCAAGGCAAACCTTCCTAAAATGTAAAAGCAGTTATGCAATTTCAGACACACTTGTATTGCATGAGAAAAACAGTCAGCTTGATATAAAGATTTTAAAATGATAAATAGTCAACAAAAAATTGAAATTATATAAAAGATCTACTTTGTACTAAGCAATCCTTTTTTTAAATGCAAAATAATGTATAGCATATTATAAATACTGTTCCAGTTGTACTAAGCAATCCTTTTTTTTAATGCAAAATAATGTATAGCATATTAGAAATACTGTTCCAGTGCAACTTTCAGGTGTCATTGTTACACGTTACATGTACTTACTATTATAATCACAATAAATGATGCATAATTGCATGCAAGTAACCCTAAGCCAAACCCTAATCCTAACCCTATACATTTACCACACTTAAAAGATTCAGATCATCAAACTAATTTTAATATTACACAAAGATAATGCAAGTAAATACAAAATGCAGTTTTTAAATGATGATTTCATTTATTAAGAGAAAAAAGCTGTCCAAACCTACCTGGGCCACCACACGCAGGCCTGATTACTGCCAGACCTGTTGAATCAAGAAATCACTTAGGCAAGGCAAGGCAAGTTTATTTACATAGCACATTTCATACACAATGGTAATTCAAAGTGCTTTACGTAAAATAAAAAATAAAAATTATCACAACAATAAAACAAGGAATTTAAAAACTTTGAAAATGATAAAAACATTGATTGAAGAGGAAAACAAGGAATTTAAAAACTTTGAAAATGATTAAAAAATGTATTTAAGAGGTTTAAAATAAATTAAAAACAGTTAAGAATAGAAAACGATTATACATACAATATAGTGCAATCAGTTCGGATATTGCACAGTGCTCATTCAGTAAATGCACAGCTAAACAGATGAGTTTTGAGTCTGCATTTAAATGTGACTAATGTTTTAGCACTTCTGATCTCTTCTGGAAGCTGGTTCCAACTGCGAGCAGCATAATAACTAAATGTGGACTCCCCTTGTTTTGTGTGAACCCTTGGTATTTCTAACTGACTCGATCCTAATGATCTGAGTGGTCTGTTAGGTTTATATTCAGTGAGCATATCTGCTATATATTTAGGTCCTAGGCCATTGAGTGATTTATAAACGAGTAAAAGTACTTTAAAATCAATCCTAAATATAACTGGAAGCCAGTGTAAGGACCTAAGGACTGGTGTGATATGCTCAGATTTTCTGGTTCTGGTCAGAATCCTGGCAGCAGCGTTCTGGATGAGCTGCAGCTGTCTAATGGTCTTCTTGGGAAGGCCGGTGAGGAGACCATTACAATAGTCCACCCTGCTGGTAATAAAGGCATGAAAACGTTTCTCCAAGTCTTGACTTAAATAGAACCTGTCTGACAAAGTGAAGCATGCTTAAAGAGCAGCACATCATGACACGATCTAAAGAAATTCAAGAACAAATGAGAAACAAAATAGTTCACATGTATCAGTCTGGAAAGGGTTATAAACTCAAATAAAATCATTTCTAAGGCTTTGGGACTCCAGCGAACCATGGTCAGAGCCATTATCCACAAATGGAGAAAACTTGGAACAGTGGTGAACCTTCCCAGGAGTGGCCGGCCTACCAAAATTACTCCAAGAGCGCAACGACGACTCAGAACAACATCTAAAGAACTGCAGGCCTCACTTGCCTCAATTAAGGTCAGTGTTCATGATTCAACAATAAGAAAGAGACTGGGCAAAAACAGAATCCATGGAAGTGTTCCAAGGCAAAAGAACACAAAGGCACGTCTCACATTTGCAAAAAAATATCTTGATTATCCCCAAGATTTTTGGGCAAATATTCTGTGGACTGATGAGACAAAAGTAGAACTTTTTTGGAAGGTGTGTGTCCCGTTACATCTGGCGTAAAACAACACAGCATTTT
>NW_015505657.1:524284-524832 GCF_001515645.1 Sinocyclocheilus grahami | reverse complement strand
AAGTTTAACTTTTTGGAAGGTGTGTGTCCCGTTACATCTGGCGTAAAACCAACACAGAATTTCATAAAAAGAACATCATACCAACAGTCAAACATGGTGGTGGTAGTGTGATGTTCTGGGGCTGCTTTGCAGCTTCAGGACCTGGATGACTTTCCATAACTGATGGAACAATGAATTCTGCACTCTATCAGAAACTCCTGAAGGAGAATGTCCGGCCGTCAGTTTGTGACCTCAAGCTCAAGCACACTTGGGTTATGCAGCAGGACAATGATCCCAAACACACCAGCAAGTCCACCTCTGAATGGCTCAAGAAAAACTAAATTAAGGTTTTGGAGTGGCCAAATCAAAGTCCGGACTTAAATTCGATTGAGATGCTGTGGCATGACCTAACAGTTCATTCATGCTTGAAAACCCTCCAATGTGGCTGAATTAAAACAATTCTGCAAAGAAGAGCTAGCCAAAATTCCTCCACAGCGATATGAAAGACGCAAACGCTTGGTTGCTGCAAAGGGTGGCACAACCAGTTATTAGATTTAGGGGGCAATTAC
>NW_015505657.1:483655-524011 GCF_001515645.1 Sinocyclocheilus grahami | reverse complement strand
CCAAACACACCAGCAAGTCCACCTCTGAATGGCTCAAGAAAAACTAAATTAAGGTTTTGGAGTGGCCAAATCAAAGTCCGGACTTAAATTCGATTGAGATGCTGTGGCATGACCTAACAGTTCATTCATGCTTGAAAACCCTCCAATGTGGCTGAATTAAAACAATTCTGCAAAGAAGAGCTAGCCAAAATTCCTCCACAGCGATATGAAAGACGCAAACGCTTGGTTGCTGCAAAGGGTGGCACAACCAGTTATTAGATTTAGGGGGCAATTACTTTTTCACGTAGTGCCAGGCAGGTTTAGACTGCTTTTTTCCCTTGATAAATGGGGTGTAACCCTGGCATCCTGGCCAAATTTGCTCATTGGCCTCTGACCATCATGGCCTCCTAATCATCCCCATACACTGATTGGCTTCATCACTCTGTCTCTTCTCCACCAATAAGCTGGTGTGTGGTGGGCGTTCTGGCGCAATATGGCTGCCGTCGCATCATCCAGGTGGATACTGCACATTGGTGGTGGATGAGGAGATTCCCCCCCTTTCATGTAAAGTACTTTGAGTGCCCAGAAAAGCGCTATATGAATGTAACATTATTATTATTATTATTATTAAATGAAATCAAAACTGCATTTTGTATTTACTCGGGTTATCTTTGTGTTATATTAAAATGTGTTTGATTATCGGAATCATTCAAGTGTGATAAATATGCAAACAAATAAAAACTTTTTCACACCACTGTAGTAAGTACCTGTAGTTAATTAATATTGCTCAGTACTTAAATGTATAATTACTCTGGAACAAGGACACCTTAAGATAAAGTGTAACCCAGCTTTTCATATACATTTATAAAAATGAGGTTTTTATTTGTATTGTTAATATACTTTTTTTTCTTCTTCTATAAACATACAAAACATTATAGCATGTTTTGCTTGTTAATAGTTCAAGGTAAACAGTGTTTCATTAACCCCAAAACTGTGAAAACATCAAATGAAAAGGGAACATGAAAACAGCCCAGAAAACTCGACCCCATCATTTCAGAATACCGTAAGTCGCTGCTGTTATATATACACCATAGCCTATGTGCCTAATGACAAATTGTCTATTTTAAGGTTTCACTGTTTAGGTCAAAACTCTTAGCCTGCAGAAGCAGAAACGGTCTAGCTTTTCTATTGATCGCCCAAGTTAACAAATCTCATTATCTGTGAAAATGATCTCTGAGATATACAGAGGAGAAAAAAGCTGTGAGCCTTTCTTTCAACATGAGAGGGTTATTTCAAGAGCTGTGTCTGGCTCTGATGAAAACCATTAGACACAGGCCTTGTTAAATAAAGACATAGTGTTCTGATCATTTATACCATAACAGTACGTGGTCTGCACATATTTAACTAGATTGTCGAGCAACTGCGCTGTGTTATTTTCTAATTTAAATATTGAGGATTTAACTCAATTTGGGCTCCGGTGAACTTTTTAGTTTTTTTTTTTTTTTTTTTACTGCAAATTTTTGACAGTATAACAGAGGGTCTGATAACCTTTCAGTTTGTAAATGAAATGTCCGGTGAGTGGCACTAAAAGCATGTTCAATTTTATCCAAAACAGATGAATGTGAATCTTTTATTACATTGTTTGTTGTACTGTCTTGACAGTTTTGAAAGACAAATACATTTATTACTCTATGTAACATGAGTTGAGCAAGTAAGAAGAGACTGCTCTTAGTACTGGCATTAGTATAGATTCCCACTGAGTAAAATGGCATATATAAGCCAATTAACTGATGGTGTTAACAAAAGCAACTGTAGCATATCAAAGCATTTACTGAAGCAATCATGCAATTTTTACTTGCACCTTAAGTCTTTGTGCTCTGTGTTTCACAGGACTCGTATCTGAACACTCTGCATCTCAAGTGCAGTGCTGTACTAGGTGAGCTACCAAGCAAGTTTACTCTATCTTAAAAGTCACATGTGGATCTGGTTATGTGGTGCAAATATCAAAATGTATTAGTTAGTCATAAGTCATGCACTATGGTAAAAGCATTTTGAGGTCATAACATAGTAATGAGCAAGGAGTCATGCAAAAATAAGCATTTTTTTCCACAAATAACCGGCCTCGTAATGATCATTTGTGTGAAAATTAATACAAGTTGTTGTCATTTTACTGGCTCTTTATTTTTGCTAAGTTGTTGGCATTTTACTGTTAATTTATGTTGTAACTGAAAGAAATATACAAGACTTTGAGAAAAAAGCTCAAGCCCATTAATTATTTTAATTATTACTTATTTACAAAATGGCAAGAAAATTAAAAAAGAATCGGGCGTTACATGATATTTCCTTATATGTTCTAGTGTTTTTCCCAAATATTTGTGGATTTTCTCATTCAAAATATGTGTGTGATTTCACCAGAATCTCAAACATTTCTGTTTCAACTTCTGTCGACAACATGATCCCCTAAGTGACGTCATGCTGGTTGTTTTCCGTCCTATTTCTGGATCACCATGTGAATGCAACACACAAACGTTTGTGCAGTATATTTTGGCTGTAATGGCAATTGATTCTTTTTGACCTACAGGAATTGGGTGAACTTTCCAAACACACTCCCCTGAAGTTGTTGGAGGCTTAAAAGAACAATTATATGGCTGATTTAATTTAATCAAACTCCAGCAAGGTTAAAAAGGGTCAGCTCGAACGCTCGTTCAAATAAATAAGCTATAATGCAGCCGTGTTAATTTAATCTAAGAAGGCAACAGCTCAATGGCACTAAAAAAAACATTGTGTTGCTCTCCTCGCTAGACAAGTTTTAACTACAATTGTACTTTTTTTAAGTTCTCCTTTCACCGTCCTCTCAGTCGGAGCACCTCATCTCTTTTTGTCACCCTCTTGGATGTCTCTCTGTTCCCACGTCTCGGCTGCGGTCAGATGGGAGCAGCTGTCAGTGTCTAACTGGGTAACTCATTACCTGGCAGCTCTTATTGAGCCGGTGCAAAGCTGTGTCGGGATTTGTAAGGCTGACTAAAGGTTATATCAGGCTGTAACATGTTAATTTGAGGTGTACACAGTGTGTCAGACACATCAAACCTAATTAATGTTGACAGCAAGGTCAAGTGCTCTTCTTCATTCAATTCACAGCAACATGCTAAAGGAGTCTTAAATTAGCAAGTGGTTGGAAAAGATAAGAATGATGGCTGTGCAGATGACCAACTAAATAACTCTGGTACCATTCACAGATAGGCTTTTCACACTGCACTTAACCTCGGGTTATCGTTGTTCTAAACACAGCTTTCAACCCCGGGAAAAGAAACATTTCACCCCTGTAATTTGACAGCAGTGTTAGCATCGCTTTTTACCCGGGGTTATGAAACCCTGCTTCGAAACAGGGTTAGCACCGCATTTGCGGTGTTAACCCCGCATTGTGGTGCTAAGTTTGTTTAGTGTGAAACAGAGTGGTGTTTGCTTGTTGCTGCTGTACGTTTTGCAACAGACAGCCAATCAGAAATTGAGCAGCGAGGCTCATGTCACGTCAGTAACAGGAAAGCTCGTCGTGTAAACAGCAGCCGGTGAGAGAAAAGTAAGAAATGTCAAAAGATGGAAAGCGTGTGAACTGGAGTGATGAGGAGATGGTATTATTCTTACAGTTAATTCTAGTCTCTCCACACTTAAAAGAAATTCAAAGAAATATTCACATACTTTGCTCCTTGTTTTCTTTCTTTTGTACTTTTGTCTTCTTTTCGGTTTTCTTGCCTTTGTGCATCTCATGAGGCTTAAAACGGCTAACGATCTACGTGGTGAATTATTTTATGCTAAAAAGAAAATTTATTTTGTGAATTTGGTGTAATGAAATGTGTTTATGCGGTTTAAGGTTCAAAAAACACATTATTTTCCACATACTGTACATTATTGTTTCTCCTATATGTCCCGCCTTTCTGAAGCACGTCGATTTTTACAAATCTCATTGGTCTGAAAAGCGAGGTGTGCTCTGATTGGCCAGCTATCCAGTGTGTTGTGATTGGCCGAATACCTCAAGCATGTGACGGAAATGTTACGCCCCTTGCCATATTGTGATGCCTTGTCCCAGCCAGAGCGACGAGACAAAAACATTAAAACCCAGTATAAACGAGGCATTTGTTGCATCCAGTGGGGACATAATTACGTATTATAATGACTTATGCTGTCATTGTACAGTGTACAGTAGGAATGTACAGTGTGAAAAAAGGGTCAGCTCGAACGCTCGTTCAAATAAATAAGCTATAATGCAGCCGTGTTAATTTAATCTAAGAAGGCAACAGCTCAATGGCACTAAAAAAAACATTGTGTTGCTCTCCTCGCTAGACAAGTTTTAACTACAATTGTACTTTTTTTAAGTTCTCCTTTCACCGTCCTCTCAGTCGGAGCACCTCATCTCTTTTTGTCACCCTCTTGGATGTCTCTCTGTTCCCACGTCTCGGCTGCGGTCAGATGGGAGCAGCTGTCAGTGTCTAACTGGGTAACTCATTACCTGGCAGCTCTTATTGAGCCGGTGCAAAGCTGTGTCGGGATTTGTAAGGCTGACTAAAGGTTATATCAGGCTGTAACATGTTAATTTGAGGTGTACACAGTGTGTCAGACACATCAAACCTAATTAATGTTGACAGCAAGGTCAAGTGCTCTTCTTCATTCAATTCACAGCAACATGCTAAAGGAGTCTTAAATTAGCAAGTGGTTGGAAAAGATAAGAATGATGGCTGTGCAGATGACCAACTAAATAACTCTGGTACCATTCACAGATAGGCTTTTCACACTGCACTTAACCTCGGGTTATCGTTGTTCTAAACACAGCTTTCAACCCCGGGAAAAGAAACATTTCACCCCTGTAATTTGACAGCAGTGTTAGCATCGCTTTTTACCCGGGGTTATGAAACCCTGCTTCGAAACAGGGTTAGCACCGCATTTGCGGTGTTAACCCCGCATTGTGGTGCTAAGTTTGTTTAGTGTGAAACAGAGTGGTGTTTGCTTGTTGCTGCTGTACGTTTTGCAACAGACAGCCAATCAGAAATTGAGCAGCGAGGCTCATGTCACGTCAGTAACAGGAAAGCTCGTCGTGTAAACAGCAGCCGGTGAGAGAAAAGTAAGAAATGTCAAAAGATGGAAAGCGTGTGAACTGGAGTGATGAGGAGATGGTATTATTCTTACAGTTAATTCTAGTCTCTCCACACTTAAAAGAAATTCAAAGAAATATTCACATACTTTGCTCCTTGTTTTCTTTCTTTTGTACTTTTGTCTTCTTTTCGGTTTTCTTGCCTTTGTGCATCTCATGAGGCTTAAAACGGCTAACGATCTACGTGGTGAATTATTTTATGCTAAAAAGAAAATTTATTTTGTGAATTTGGTGTAATGAAATGTGTTTATGCGGTTTAAGGTTCAAAAAACACATTATTTTCCACATACTGTACATTATTGTTTCTCCTATATGTCCCGCCTTTCTGAAGCACGTCGATTTTTACAAATCTCATTGGTCTGAAAAGCGAGGTGTGCTCTGATTGGCCAGCTATCCAGTGTGTTGTGATTGGCCGAATACCTCAAGCATGTGACGGAAATGTTACGCCCCTTGCCATATTGTGATGCCTTGTCCCAGCCAGAGCGACGAGACAAAAACATTAAAACCCAGTATAAACGAGGCATTTGTTGCATCCAGTGGGGACATAATTACGTATTATAATGACTTATGCTGTCATTGTACAGTGTACAGTAGGAATGTACAGTGTGAAACGTCTGTTAATGAATGCCCAGGATTAACAATTAACCCCAGGTATAGTATGGGCAATGTGAAACGTGATTACAGATAACCCAGGATTCCATTTACCTGGGGTTTAGGCTGACCCAGGGTTAACCATTTTAAGTGTGAAAAGAGTGGATTATAAGAACTAGAGTTTGTTGCATGTTCTTTGTATTTCTGAGAACAGTAATGGTGAATAGTGATTAAATATCTGAGTTGGAAAGCTAAAGGTTTTTGGTTTGAACAAAAAAAAACATAAAACTCATATGGGGTAATGCATAAGTTGTTACCATTGTGCAAAACATTTAATAACAGGTTGGTCCTGTAATAAGCTCTTTGTGGTTCCCATTCTCTCCCATTGCCAGCATTCACTGGTGCATGTATAATTAATAAGGTTTGACTGTTTGTTCATTTGTTTTTACAATTTTGTCTCATTTATTTGTAACTTGTTGTCGTGTGATGTCAAGATGCATTTGTTTCTTTGTTCAAAATCTTACTGTTGCTGTGCTATTTCGCAAGTGTTGTTGTCTCAGGAGTGTTCATGTAGCCTAATGAATATTCATGTGATTTTGTCAATAGTTTAAGACAACAAACTGTTTGATTCCCAAATATGTTACATAATGTACATAATACCGAACAATGTACATTTTAAAGATAATAATAATTTAAAAAAGGTTTAATTTTTTTTGTCATGTAGGGTTGACCATAAATTATTTTCTTTCTCTCTGACCTGTCCTTGCCAGGATTTCTAAATTACCCAAAAGGTCTGGGTTTTGGCTTTGTTTTCCTGTTGACATGCTCTCTGCAGTCCTCATATGTTACATTTATACATATTTGCATTGCTTTAAACCGTTTTCTGTAGATTCCACCTTCTCGCATGCCACAATTGGTCAATTGTTTACAATGCTTGCACGCTATTGGTCAAACTACTTTTAGTACATTCAGCAAGAAAGAAAACAATAGGAAAACTAACACAAAACCCAGAAATATTGGCCAGATGTACTGTAAGCCAAGGCAACTTTACTTTTTAAATGGATAGTTCACCCAAAAATGAAAATTCATTAATTACTTACCATCATGTCTTTCCAAACCCGTAAGACTTTTGTTCATCTTCGGAACACAAAGTAAGACATTTTTGATGAAATCCAAGAGCTTTCTGACCCTGCATAAACAGCATGAAAACAAAAATAACGACTTCAGTCGACAATTCTTCCCTTCCGTACCAGTCTCCGCCACATGTTCGCGAGAGTATCACAAACGTAGTACAAAAAGTATTCTAATAGCTTCAAAAAATTTCGGTTGAACCACTGATGTCTCATGAACTATTTCAATGATTCCCTTACTACCTTTCTGGGTCTTGAATGTGGTAAATCCGTTGCTGTCTATGCAGGGTCAGAAAGCTCTCGGATTTCATCAAAAATATCGAAATTTATGTTCTGGAGATGAACGAAGGTCTTACGGGTTTGGAATGACATGAAGGTGAGTAATTGATTACATTTTTGGGGGGCTGAACTATCCCTTTAAAGGATCATGAAACCCCCTGTTTCAGCACTGGTTAGTTCTCAACACAGTTTAAAAAAACGCTAACAACACAGACAACTTCGGTTTCAAACAGTTTCATTTCACTCCCATCGAGTTAAAAACACAAATAAATGCACAGCCATTTGCACTCTGCATCAAAAACATATATATATATAAACGCGCTGTTGCACCTCTGATAACTTTGAAGGCTTATTCTGCGGCGTTTACAGTATATAAGCATTTTGACGGGTAATGCCAAGGAGCTGTAAAAACGGTTACACTCACTAAGTGAATGAATCGCATTTGTACCGAACTCTTATTACAAAGCAAAAACAAACACTCTCCTTCGATCCATGAATGTTTCTCTCAGTTAATGTACGCGATCTCACAGTCTGAAACGTCTGCCATAGCAAATCAGCTGTTATGCAATAATTTAGCAAAGCGACTTCTCATAGGATAAGAACATGCAGTCTCATGAATAATTTAATAGACACTGACATGTCATCGTTGTACTCTAGTCCTTTGCCACGTCACAAATTGTGACGTCAACACAATGTAGATTTCAAACCCGGAAGATGAAAATAGCTCAAAAAAACTTAAAATTAACGAGTTTTCTCCAACATTTAAAATTAATGGATGCTAACATGGTCTTCTATATGTTGATGTGCAACACAAACACCTCTGCTAAATTCTCTGAAAAAGTAGTCTGGGGTTTCATGTGTTTTTCTTTTTGGAATTTGGCACACTACTAGCACTATTTATACTACAAAGCAGCATAGAATAGTGCATAAGTATGCGAATTGGGATGCACTAGTAATTCATACTACACACATTCACGCTATATAGATAATGTTTTTTTAATAATCACAAAGTAAGTTCTAAATCAAATGTAATATCTACTCTAGATTATATTATATGATATTATGTAAGTCGTCTTGGGCTTATACTGAAATCTAGTGGTGTGGATGCAGCATCACAAACAATTTACAGTTATCAATGGGGTGATAGAATTTGCAGTCAGCCATGATTTATTAATTCTATAAGCATAAATTGTCTAGTAATGTGGGGATTTGACCGGTCGTGACAGCCCTCATGAGACGACCCACCCCATGTTAAATAAACAGCTCCTATTAGGCAATACAGTTTTTTTTTTCTGTGAAAACCTAATTTATTTTTACAGTGCACTGTAAAATGGTATTTTTATGAGTTTAAATGTTAATCATAATAAACTCAACATGTTCTCACAGCACTGTATCCAAGCGATGGCCCTTTTGGTCATGGCCGCTTACAAGCACACAAATGTTCATTGACTGGCTTCCGAGAAGCAGACACTGAACTCCATTTGTCAAGTTTTATGGCAGAAAATTATTTTGTCCCAGCATCAGTGTCGGCATGACAAAACCTTTTTTCTGCAGGATGAGCTGGGCCAAGAATGATCTTGTCCTTACATGTACTTGGTAAATTATTCATCTGAGCTCAGCATCATTCACATTCATGGCTGATGATTACTCTAAATGCTTTAGCCCTGGGGGCTGAACAGTCCCCTGACTGCTCACATTAATAAAAGCTAATTAATGGAAGGGTTAGGAGAGCAGTATGGGAGTGATGAACGATGGTTAAAGCTCTGATCAAATACTCGGCCATTAATTAGTTTTACAAAGTCATCCTCCACGATCACAGTATCTGCCATGTCATTGACTCCGTGCTGTACACATTACAGACTAGATGCATAATGAGAAAAGTGAAAGAATCACTTTTAAAAATCCATATTACAGTGGTTACATATACAGTATAGCCACCGTAGAGTGCTGCAGGGATGATGCATTTCTGTAGGCCAACCTGTAAGTTTGCATCACCCTGGTTTCCTCAACAGAAACCCAACAGGATTTTTTTCATTGAATTTTAAACTATAGAGAGTAGATGACTTTTCCTGTTCATTGTGATGTTTATTATCCCTGACAACCTTTGTAGTTCCATTTAGCCACTTGTTAGCAACCACCTTTTTCAAGACAAGTAAAAGCTTTAAAACAATTACAAGGAAATATTACTGATGTGTTTTATGTCATGGAATAAAACATAAAAATATATTGAGCTTGCATAACCCGCAGACCTTATTTCAGACAATAACCAAAAGCTTATTCAAAAACTGAATGACTTCAGGTTGACAGAACCTGAAGTGCTAAAATGCTAACTCATTTCTGGGTTTTGGCCTACAAAAATACATCATCCCTGCAGCCACACCAGCAAACAATAACTTTGTTTATTAGTGTGCTGCGGTTATATCATCTGCCCTTTTAAATAGCCTTTAAAGTAGGGTGGATTCTGACTGGCTGTCAATAATTTTATCATTCATCAACTGGGAAAAAAAAACTTTTGAAAGTGAGTTCAATTATATCATTCTTCAGTGTCGTTAACGTTATAGTTGTGGTGCTGATGTCTCTGTTCACATAGAACTAATATTAGAACTATTGAATTATTATAGTTATCCACCTTATTCCTGACGAGCCTATACTGTGTTTTGAATTATGGCTGGCACTACCGATTTGGGGAACTTCCATTCAAAAAGACTAAATGAATCATTTCAAATCATAAGGTTGCCCTATAAATAAAGCTTATCCGTCTGTTTGACTGAATGAACTGTCGATTTTCCTTCATGTTTTATTTTTCAGACATTATGAGAATAACGTAACGCTTGGCATTTAAACGTGGCATGTTATAACAAGAATACACCATACACAGCTGTGTTTCAGTATAGCTTATGTGTTTGTCATACCCTCTTTTTCACTATGACATCTAATACAGTCTGTAATGTATGATCTGAATGACCAATTAGAGCATAGAATAAGCATCATGTGGGTCAAGAATAAAGATGTATGTGTCATGTTTTAGTCATTCTTAGTTCACGGTGCCTTTTTATCCTCTGGAATCAAGCGGCTATATCAAACCTCTCTTTCAGTCCTTTTATAGTCTTTCAGTCGACACTTCCTCTTGTGAAGATTGCTGTGAAGCTGCCGTTTGGCGCCGCTGGAAGGTTGAGACCCACTTTTTGTTTTTTTGTAGAGCTCTTTCTTGACATATCCATCTCCGCTATAAAACGGGTGCCGTGCCATGATGATAATTACTGCCATCATTCCCCGAAGGCACCTTTGGTCGCCCAGTGCACTACTAGAATTGAGCTTTTACTGACCTGTCAGAGCAATGTGCATATCTCTGTCATGCAGACAGCATATATCTATCATGGACTATTTTAGCGTTTTCCCACCCACCTGCTCAGATAATGTTTGCTCTCGTGTTTGTGTATGTCGTCCTTCCCTGGGGATGGCAGATTTGATTTTCTGCATTTGCTGCTCTTTTTCTGTAGTTTTGCTTGTTCTGGTCCACCCATTTCAGACTGCTGGGGCTCAATATTTCTGTCAAAAGCCCATCTGCCCACTGAGCTGGCTAATTTCCAGCCTATCGAGTTCTTCCTCAATGTCACCTTTTGTATCAGCTTTATTAGCCGCATGCATGTTTCACGTCTCCATAATAGAGCACCTAATATAATATTGTTTGAGAATTCAGCACTCAGGGACTCCAATTTAAAAGTGACAGAAATGTTCACGTAGTTATTTAAATGGGGTGCTTTCATTGAAATATGCTGCAGTTTTGACCAAAAGCCAGAGTACGGCTCCATCCCAATGACTAGTGTGCCGCCTCGCTGCCTAAAATCTCAAAGCAGCATCCTAATGGTCATGAAATCTTCGCTCTGTGTTGATTTAGGGTGCTCTACTTAAGTAGTAGCTCAAACGCTTTGCACACCAATTTGAGGGACTTGACTAGCAATCGATTTCAGTGAACCCTTATCATATTTCCGAGGTTCTCCGAAGCGACAGTAGTCGTTAAACTTCTAAAGCAGTGAACTTCCTATTTGCTCAAATAACAAAATAAAGAATCTAAGATAGCATTTCTATGACTTTACAAAAGAGGAAATATTGAGAGATTGATTACATTGGTCAGAAGAGAGAAAGATGTCAAGTTTGCAGTCATTCCCTCATATATTGTATTAGAAACGCAGAAGCATTTTCGATATTTTAATGCCAAGGTAATGTAACGCCATGTATAGTGTTATAAATGTACATTAATTAAAAAATAAAAATAAAATATTAAAAAAACTTGCTAGATTTACTGTTAATTGTGAAAATCAGTCCGTAAAAAAGTCTCTCAATAATGCTTCTGATCAGGAAGCTTTTTTAAATAAAAAGTGTAACGACATTTAATCATGGATCAACTCATAAAAGCAGATTTAAATTTTTTTATTGTTTTGAAAATGATCACTTAATATTCCCCTGAGCACCCAGTGTCAGTATAGCCCCAAAGAATCTGGCAGTAGTTGACACCACATCTTAGCCTCAGAGAATATATTCTCTAATCAGCCACTTTTGTCTGTCTGAACTCCCTCAGGTTTTCAAGATGGTGGTACTGCATGGATTAGACAATTACTATAATCCCTGTGTTCTCGTTGCTTAGGCAATTTGAGGCAGAATGGTGTTTTCCTTTACTACCGAGTGTAGTTGTGCTAAATTAACAATTTAGTATCTCTGAAAGATATCAGCATTTAAGCAAGAGTAACTTAAAGGGGACATGAACTGAGAAACCAAAATTCCCTTGATATTTTGATATATGAGGTAATTGTGCTATAAAAACGTCCTGTAAATTTCAGAACTCAAAACTTTATCATTAATCTAAAAACAGCTTATATTGAAACCAGTCTGCCAAAACGACAGCTTGTGGAACATGCCACTCTATGATGTAATAGTGTGGCTAAACACCACCTCTGCAGAAGAAGATCAACGCCTGCTTCAACATCACTGCTTGTTTAGCCCCACCCACCGATTCACGCATGTAGTGTAAATAATGACAGAAGCGAACGCAGTTCTACGCAGAAACCAAACAATAAAGATGGCTCTGAAGACAACAAGACACTTGTGCAGTGCCAAGAAAAACAGTCTTTGCATTGCCTTCCTTCTGATCCCAACGTTAGGAAAGAGTGAATGAACTTTATTTTTAATGAAGTTTCAGATCACGTCCTTTGTTCACTTCTTTTTTCGGATTCGTTTAATTTTGGATTCATTCATCCACGGATTCATTTACAAACAAGGCACAGTTCAACATAGGATTTTCAGAAAGACTGAAACTAAAAGACTATGCTGTGCCGACTATATTGGATCCAACAGTAATGTTGCAACACACAAGTGTAAGTAACTCTTTTTATTACGTGGTCACTATTGCTTTGTCTCTTCTTACAGATCATTTGATATGTACGGAGTATTTATGCGTTCAAACATACACAAATGTTAGCCAATCATAGTAGTGGGTGTTTACAGTACTTCAGAGTCTACAATCTCTCATGCCTATTCAAATGGAGAGTTCTGATGAGGGGGTTAAAAACAGGACAGAAAATAGCCTATTACTTCTAAATTATGCTTTTTTTTCATGTAAAAATCTTGATAACATTATAAGGGGACCTCAGAGGACAGTACAAAATCATAATCATGACCCCCTTTAAGCAATGTATTTCATTTATTTTTCACAGCTATTTTAAAGTAATATAAAAAAGATACCTAAGCAAATTCACTCAAGCAATATTCTTGAACATCAGCATAATTTCAACTGTCATATTGTTTTAAAATGATTTCTGTCAAATCTCGGAGAGTTTAGCATGGTAATATACATGTCAATGTTAAATGTGTTTGGTGCTGCTGAAATAGATCTGCTACGCTGTTGCAGCAGCAGAGCAAGTACTGAGACTTACTACTGCCAATACATCCACAGACATGCTGCTGTGAGCATGTAAGAAATACTGCTGCTGCAGCACATATAACATACATGAAATCACCCCGTAGCAGATCTAGACAGGTGGAGCTGGGGAAGGTGGAGGGTTTCTGAAGAGCACTGCAACTGCTACGACAAGCTCTAGCCAAGTATTTGAATGCTGAGCCGCAAGCTCATTGGCTGCTGATGTGAAAAGAAACCAATCAGCTGCACCATGTGTATAATGATGTGTCAGATTGAGTTAGAACCTATCGGACTCCATCTGGAGTTTCTTTGGATTAATATTAAGCAACATAAATTTCAGACGAAAATCAGAGAGTTGGTTTTTAGAGAAGAAGCCAGAAAATCAGACTTTGTAACTGATCTGGACAGCATTTGAAGATATTTTGAAAAATGTTGGTAACCAAACAGTCTTGGTATTATAAGACGTTTCCAATGTATGATCTGAATGACCAATTAGAGCATAGAATAAGCATCATGTGGGTCAAGAATAAAGATGTATGTGTCATGTTTTAGTCATTCTTAGTTCACGGTGCCTTTTTATCCTCTGGAATCAAGCGGCTATATCAAACCTCTCTTTCAGTCCTTTTATAGTCTTTCAGTCGACACTTCCTCTTGTGAAGATTGCTGTGAAGCTGCCGTTTGGCGCCGCTGGAAGGTTGAGACCCACTTTTTGTTTTTTTGTAGAGCTCTTTCTTGACATATCCATCTCCGCTATAAAACGGGTGCCGTGCCATGATGATAATTACTGCCATCATTCCCCGAAGGCACCTTTGGTCGCCCAGTGCACTACTAGAATTGAGCTTTTACTGACCTGTCAGAGCAATGTGCATATCTCTGTCATGCAGACAGCATATATCTATCATGGACTATTTTAGCGTTTTCCCACCCACCTGCTCAGATAATGTTTGCTCTCGTGTTTGTGTATGTCGTCCTTCCCTGGGGATGGCAGATTTGATTTTCTGCATTTGCTGCTCTTTTTCTGTAGTTTTGCTTGTTCTGGTCCACCCATTTCAGACTGCTGGGGCTCAATATTTCTGTCAAAAGCCCATCTGCCCACTGAGCTGGCTAATTTCCAGCCTATCGAGTTCTTCCTCAATGTCACCTTTTGTATCAGCTTTATTAGCCGCATGCATGTTTCACGTCTCCATAATAGAGCACCTAATATAATATTGTTTGAGAATTCAGCACTCAGGGACTCCAATTTAAAAGTGACAGAAATGTTCACGTAGTTATTTAAATGGGGTGCTTTCATTGAAATATGCTGCAGTTTTGACCAAAAGCCAGAGTACGGCTCCATCCCAATGACTAGTGTGCCGCCTCGCTGCCTAAAATCTCAAAGCAGCATCCTAATGGTCATGAAATCTTCGCTCTGTGTTGATTTAGGGTGCTCTACTTAAGTAGTAGCTCAAACGCTTTGCACACCAATTTGAGGGACTTGACTAGCAATCGATTTCAGTGAACCCTTATCATATTTCCGAGGTTCTCCGAAGCGACAGTAGTCGTTAAACTTCTAAAGCAGTGAACTTCCTATTTGCTCAAATAACAAAATAAAGAATCTAAGATAGCATTTCTATGACTTTACAAAAGAGGAAATATTGAGAGATTGATTACATTGGTCAGAAGAGAGAAAGATGTCAAGTTTGCAGTCATTCCCTCATATATTGTATTAGAAACGCAGAAGCATTTTCGATATTTTAATGCCAAGGTAATGTAACGCCATGTATAGTGTTATAAATGTACATTAATTAAAAAATAAAAATAAAATATTAAAAAAACTTGCTAGATTTACTGTTAATTGTGAAAATCAGTCCGTAAAAAAGTCTCTCAATAATGCTTCTGATCAGGAAGCTTTTTTAAATAAAAAGTGTAACGACATTTAATCATGGATCAACTCATAAAAGCAGATTTAAATTTTTTTATTGTTTTGAAAATGATCACTTAATATTCCCCTGAGCACCCAGTGTCAGTATAGCCCCAAAGAATCTGGCAGTAGTTGACACCACATCTTAGCCTCAGAGAATATATTCTCTAATCAGCCACTTTTGTCTGTCTGAACTCCCTCAGGTTTTCAAGATGGTGGTACTGCATGGATTAGACAATTACTATAATCCCTGTGTTCTCGTTGCTTAGGCAATTTGAGGCAGAATGGTGTTTTCCTTTACTACCGAGTGTAGTTGTGCTAAATTAACAATTTAGTATCTCTGAAAGATATCAGCATTTAAGCAAGAGTAACTTAAAGGGGACATGAACTGAGAAACCAAAATTCCCTTGATATTTTGATATATGAGGTAATTGTGCTATAAAAACGTCCTGTAAATTTCAGAACTCAAAACTTTATCATTAATCTAAAAACAGCTTATATTGAAACCAGTCTGCCAAAACGACAGCTTGTGGAACATGCCACTCTATGATGTAATAGTGTGGCTAAACACCACCTCTGCAGAAGAAGATCAACGCCTGCTTCAACATCACTGCTTGTTTAGCCCCACCCACCGATTCACGCATGTAGTGTAAATAATGACAGAAGCGAACGCAGTTCTACGCAGAAACCAAACAATAAAGATGGCTCTGAAGACAACAAGACACTTGTGCAGTGCCAAGAAAAACAGTCTTTGCATTGCCTTCCTTCTGATCCCAACGTTAGGAAAGAGTGAATGAACTTTATTTTTAATGAAGTTTCAGATCACGTCCTTTGTTCACTTCTTTTTTCGGATTCGTTTAATTTTGGATTCATTCATCCACGGATTCATTTACAAACAAGGCACAGTTCAACATAGGATTTTCAGAAAGACTGAAACTAAAAGACTATGCTGTGCCGACTATATTGGATCCAACAGTAATGTTGCAACACACAAGTGTAAGTAACTCTTTTTATTACGTGGTCACTATTGCTTTGTCTCTTCTTACAGATCATTTGATATGTACGGAGTATTTATGCGTTCAAACATACACAAATGTTAGCCAATCATAGTAGTGGGTGTTTACAGTACTTCAGAGTCTACAATCTCTCATGCCTATTCAAATGGAGAGTTCTGATGAGGGGGTTAAAAACAGGACAGAAAATAGCCTATTACTTCTAAATTATGCTTTTTTTTCATGTAAAAATCTTGATAACATTATAAGGGGACCTCAGAGGACAGTACAAAATCATAATCATGACCCCCTTTAAGCAATGTATTTCATTTATTTTTCACAGCTATTTTAAAGTAATATAAAAAAGATACCTAAGCAAATTCACTCAAGCAATATTCTTGAACATCAGCATAATTTCAACTGTCATATTGTTTTAAAATGATTTCTGTCAAATCTCGGAGAGTTTAGCATGGTAATATACATGTCAATGTTAAATGTGTTTGGTGCTGCTGAAATAGATCTGCTACGCTGTTGCAGCAGCAGAGCAAGTACTGAGACTTACTACTGCCAATACATCCACAGACATGCTGCTGTGAGCATGTAAGAAATACTGCTGCTGCAGCACATATAACATACATGAAATCACCCCGTAGCAGATCTAGACAGGTGGAGCTGGGGAAGGTGGAGGGTTTCTGAAGAGCACTGCAACTGCTACGACAAGCTCTAGCCAAGTATTTGAATGCTGAGCCGCAAGCTCATTGGCTGCTGATGTGAAAAGAAACCAACCAGCTGCACCATGTGTATAATGATGTGTCAGATTGAGTTAAAACCTATCGGACTCCATCTGGAGTTTCTTTGGATTAATATTAAGCAACATAAATTTCAGACGAAAATCAGAGAGTTGGTTTTTAGAGAAGAAGCCAGAAAATCAGACTTTGTAACTGATCTGGACAGCATTTGAAGATATTTTGAAAAATGTTGGTAACCAAACAGTCTTGGTATTATAAGACGTTTCCATCTATGCAGAGACAGGGAAAACATGCAAACTCCACACAGAAAAGCCTCCTAGCTCAGGGACTCAAACTGGGCAGCGTCTTGCTGTGTAGTCTAAAATGTTTTGCAAAATGTCATTCTCCATTTCACAGAATGAAGTTATAAAAATATGGAATGACATGAGGGTGAGTAAATGATGACTGATTCTTCATTTTTGTGTGAACTGCCCCTTTAAGTGAGACTCAAAGTATCAACATTTTGGGAGCGCTTAAAGTTGAACTTGCTGAGTTGATCCATCCATAACTTTGTCAAATTTTTTAATGTCATCAGGTGAACAATTCTACATCTTTTTTAATCTCAGAGACGTTTTCAAACAGCTAAAGATACAGTATGCTATCCCATTCAGGGCTTGCAAAATCGCTAGCCCGACATCCCGGGGCTATTTCCAGTCGGGCTACCAAAATGTATCTCTGCCCTGCCCGACGGGCTATCTGGAATTGTGATATAAAATCCCTTCCTTGATTTAGTTCTGATGAGGGGGTTAAAAACAGGACAGAAAATAGCCTATTACTTCTAAATTATGCTTTTTTTTCATGTAAAAATCTTGATAACATTATAAGGGGACCTCAGAGGACAGTACAAAATCATAATCATGACCCCCTTTAAGCAATGTATTTCATTTATTTTTCACAGCTATTTTAAAGTAATATAAAAAAGATACCTAAGCAAATTCACTCAAGCAATATTCTTGAACATCAGCATAATTTCAACTGTCATATTGTTTTAAAATGATTTCTGTCAAATCTCGGAGAGTTTAGCATGGTAATATACATGTCAATGTTAAATGTGTTTGGTGCTGCTGAAATAGATCTGCTACGCTGTTGCAGCAGCAGAGCAAGTACTGAGACTTACTACTGCCAATACATCCACAGACATGCTGCTGTGAGCATGTAAGAAATACTGCTGCTGCAGCACATATAACATACATGAAATCACCCCGTAGCAGATCTAGACAGGTGGAGCTGGGGAAGGTGGAGGGTTTCTGAAGAGCACTGCAACTGCTACGACAAGCTCTAGCCAAGTATTTGAATGCTGAGCCGCAAGCTCATTGGCTGCTGATGTGAAAAGAAACCAACCAGCTGCACCATGTGTATAATGATGTGTCAGATTGAGTTAAAACCTATCGGACTCCATCTGGAGTTTCTTTGGATTAATATTAAGCAACATAAATTTCAGACGAAAATCAGAGAGTTGGTTTTTAGAGAAGAAGCCAGAAAATCAGACTTTGTAACTGATCTGGACAGCATTTGAAGATATTTTGAAAAATGTTGGTAACCAAACAGTCTTGGTATTATAAGACGTTTCCATCTATGCAGAGACAGGGAAAACATGCAAACTCCACACAGAAAAGCCTCCTAGCTCAGGGACTCAAACTGGGCAGCGTCTTGCTGTGTAGTCTAAAATGTTTTGCAAAATGTCATTCTCCATTTCACAGAATGAAGTTATAAAAATATGGAATGACATGAGGGTGAGTAAATGATGACTGATTTTTCATTTTTGTGTGAACTGCCCCTTTAAGTGAGACTCAAAGTATCAACATTTTGGGAGCGCTTAAAGTTGAACTTGCTGAGTTGATCCATCCATAACTTTGTCTAATTTTTTAATGTCATCAGGTGAACAATTCTACATCTTTTTTAATCTCAGAGAAGTTTTCAAACAGCTAAAGATACAGTATGCTATCCCATTCAGGGCTTGCAAAATCGCTAGCCCGACATCCCGGGGCTATTTCCAGTCGGGCTACCAAAATGTATCTCTGCCCTGCCCGACGGGCTATCTGGAATTGTGATATAAAATCCCTTCCTTGATTTGCGTTGTTCACACGCTTGTAGGGGTGAAACAGATCATAGTTTATCATTTACATGTGTTTCTAAGTCTTACCAATTTAAACATTCAAGCGTTTTAAACCATTCATGCACATGAAGAATTCAGTTCGGTGATATTGATTCCTCTTTCGCTTGAACGGACACATACACCAAAATTATCTCGGCAAGTATTTTCATGTCTTAAACGTAAAAAGTGGAGAAAGAAATTGCACTCATTATATTGGATACGTGCATTTGGTCTTAAAGGGGCAGAAGCCTATAAATACCTATCAGTTCGGTGATATTGATTCCTCTTTCGCTTGAACGGACACATACACCAAAATTATCTCAAAATAACTATCTCGGCAAGTATTTTCATGTCTTAAACATAAAAAGTGGAGAAAGAAATTGCACTCATCATATTGGATAGTGCATTTGGTCTTAAAGGGGCAGAAGCCTATAAATACCTGCTGTTTAAGCGCCACCTGCTGTCAGAGAGTGACATTTGCATCTCATTCAGCCCATCTGCTGTTTTTGTTTTGCTGCTGTGAGCATGTAAGAAATACTGCTGCTGCAGCACATATAACATACATGAAATCACCCCGTAGCAGATCTAGACAGGTGGAGCTGGGGAAGGTGGAGGGTTTCTGAAGAGCACTGCAACTGCTACGACAAGCTCTAGCCAAGTATTTGAATGCTGAGCCGCAAGCTCATTGGCTGCTGATGTGAAAAGAAACCAATCAGCTGCACCATGTGTATAATGATGTGTCAGATTGAGTTAGAACCTATCGGACTCCATCTGGAGTTTCTTTGGATTAATATTAAGCAACATAAATTTCAGACGAAAATCAGAGAGTTGGTTTTTAGAGAAGAAGCCAGAAAATCAGACTTTGTAACTGATCTGGACAGCATTTGAAGATATTTTGAAAAATGTTGGTAACCAAACAGTCTTGGTATTATAAGACGTTTCCATCTATGCAGAGACAGGGAAAACATGCAAACTCCACACAGAAAAGCCTCCTAGCTCAGGGACTCAAACTGGGCAGCGTCTTGCTGTGTAGTCTAAAATGTTTTGCAAAATGTCATTCTCCATTTCACAGAATGAAGTTATAAAAATATGGAATGACATGAGGGTGAGTAAATGATGACTGATTCTTCATTTTTGTGTGAACTGCCCCTTTAAGTGAGACTCAAAGTATCAACATTTTGGGAGCGCTTAAAGTTGAACTTGCTGAGTTGATCCATCCATAACTTTGTCAAATTTTTTAATGTCATCAGGTGAACAATTCTACATCTTTTTTAATCTCAGAGACGTTTTCAAACAGCTAAAGATACAGTATGCTATCCCATTCAGGGCTTGCAAAATCGCTAGCCCGACATCCCGGGGCTATTTCCAGTCGGGCTACCAAAATGTATCTCTGCCCTGCCCGACGGGCTATCTGGAATTGTGATATAAAATCCCTTCCTTGATTTGCGTTGTTCACACGCTTGTAGGGGTGAAACAGATCATAGTTTATCATTTACATGTGTTTCTAAGTCTTACCAATTTAAACATTCAAGCGTTTTAAACCATTCATGCACATGAAGAATTCAGTTCGGTGATATTGATTCCTCTTTCGCTTGAACGGACACATACACCAAAATTATCTCGGCAAGTATTTTCATGTCTTAAACGTAAAAAGTGGAGAAAGAAATTGCACTCATTATATTGGATACGTGCATTTGGTCTTAAAGGGGCAGAAGCCTATAAATACCTACTGTTTAAGCGCCACCTGCTGTCAGAGAGTGACATTTGCATCTCATTCAGCCCATCTGCTGTTTTTGTTTCATTCAGATTTTTTATGTAGTATCACAAAGCTAAAGTCAGACCATTTTGTTTTTGTTTCAAATTTAAACATTTTACAATCTAAATAACATGTATGAAGCATTTTTGTTTGGATCGTGACTAAAATACACAGGCAAAACCTAAGTTTACTTGCATGGAGAAATTTATTTTATTTGTATTTATTTATTTGATTTGGGATTTGTTTTAAAATTTCAAGGTAGTATATTGTTTGACATTTTCAATTTCACAAAGTAATGTGCAGCCTTTTGGTCTGAGAAATAACAAAAAGACACCTTTTTTAAAATATGTCTTAAATTTAATTTTGTTAATTGTTTGTTAAAATGCATCATTATATTGGATCTGTGAATTCGGTCTTAAAGGGGAAGGAGCCTATAATTACCTGCTGTTTAAGCGCCACCTGCTGTCAGAGAGTGACATTTGCATCTCATTCAGCCCATCTGCTGTTTTTGTTTCGTTCAGATTTTTTATGTAGTATCACAAAGCTAAAGTCAGACCATTTTGTTTTTGTTTCAAATTTAACATTTTACAATCTAAATAACATGTATGAAGCATTTTTGTTTGGATCGTGACTAAAATACACAGGCAAAACCTAAGTTTACTTGCATGGAGAAATTTCTTTTATTTGTATTATTTATTTATTTGATTTGGGATTTGTTTTAAAATTTCAAGGTAGTATATTGTTTGACATTTTCAATTTCACAAAGTAATGTGCAGCCTTTTGGTCTGAGAAATAACAAAAAGACACCTTTTTTAAAATATGTCTTAAATTTAATTTTGTTAATTGTTTGTTAAAAATTGTATTGTGAAATCAGTATCGTGAATCATATCACATCGTGAGCTGATTGAATCGTTACATCCCTATATGCTATTAGTTTTTGCTGTGGTATTGAAGTAATAAATTGTTCTTTAAATAATAAGTGTTACTTCAATAACAAAGAACCATATTTTTTTTTGCTCATCTGAAAAATGATCCGATCTGTGACTCAAAATGTGATATGATAATGTAATATAATCTGAACCGTGAGATTTGTGATCCGTTGCACCCCTACTCTCTTGACTTGTTATTTGAAGAAAAAATACAATATATTTTATTCGGGCTGGTTAAATTCATTTTTGGGCTACCAAAATCTGAAGAATGCCTGCCCGAAGTACACTGACCATACTAACTCTTCATTTTAATAATATACTATATATTTTTAAAAAGACTGTGCTGCATTTCCAATGTGACTAGCTAGCTAGTCCATAAATGTAGTCTCCATAAATGTATATGTTAAAGCCATATTACTTTACCTGTAAAATTAGTACTTATGAATGCATATTAATATCTCTTCTTGCATTAATACCGCAGTGCTATTATTTGACATGTTTGCTATTCTTTTACATACAGTAAGCACTTCTTTATTTGGCACTTTATTATGCAGTGCAATGCAAATTTCAGCAGATGTTAACCAGCAGGCATGATGAACTCCCAGAAGGCCGCAGGCAGTGCTTGTGGCTGAATGGAAGCTAAATGGATGAGTTCACACATGCCTGCATATGACTATGCTTAAGTGATTACATCAGATGGAAGGCAGGTTTGCACAGGAAGTTGAGGATAAGTATTACGGGTTTCCATTTTCCATAAAATAAACCGTTTTTATGACTATACTATATATGTTTTCATTATAAATCTCATTGGACTGTCAAAAATTAGCATTTGTTATGCTAGTTTTATGGTTCATCTTTCTACATTTATTCTATACAAATATGGAATTCAAAATCTATTTACATAATGCTTTACTCAAATTATGTTAATGATGTAATATGTAATGAAAACTGTCTCAAATGAGAAAATGAATGCATTGTTTTGCTGTTTTAAACTGCCCTTGTAGTTGAACAGCAGATGTGGGCCTATAGAACATAATAGTTAATTAGCTGTCATGTTTTGAGACAAATTAGTGAAGAGAGATAGACACATGATGGTTAGATGATGGGGGAAGTGGAGCAGATGGAGACTCACTGATGAAGGACATCAAGATGGCAAACAGGAAGTAGCTAAATGCAGTATCTCATGGGTATATATTATACTTAAGTTTGTCATTATGCAGTCTAATGATTAAAGTCTGCGCTGGCAACTTAAAACGTCAAAATTGTGACATTTAACGTTAATAATAATTAAATCTGTTGTACTCTCAGTGAGTGCCTGTTGTCACTGTCAACAAGAGTGTGCTTTCATTGTTTTGGCCGAGCATCTGTGAGTATTTTTCTGTCACTTTGGATAAAATTAGTAGGTTAAAATGCATTAATGATCTTAGGAAGATAAATGACCCATGAAGCTCCAGCAGCAAATAAGCCGAAGCTTCATAAAACAATAAAAGCAGGTGAGTTGCCAAAGCTGGCAGGCACTTTGACAGCAAATATCTCACAGTGACAACATCCATGTGTTTGTGTGTTGATTCCATTTGTAACTGCAAAGAATTATCATCAGACCTTGAGCTGATTTCTGTGGGGCAGTGGTGTTTCTCACAGCTGTTTACTGTGCATTTATGAAGGGACAGACTCTTGGGGAAAAAATTTGATCAGACTTGTTTTCTTCCAAAACAGGCAACATTTAATACATTTTATTTGTTGTTCACGCATATTAGTTACTTAATATAAAATGTTTTTCTCTATTTAACAACATTACAATAGTGAAAGACGACTTCCCTTACTGATCACGTCTCTTGCGCGGATGGATGTTGGACTCATGAAAAATAATCACCTAGTTTGTATTCACCAAAACTGATTTACTGAAGTGAAAACATGGACGGAATTGGCGTTAGCGCGAGCGCGATAGCAATGAGCCGGCAGAGGGTTGAGCAGCCTTCCTCAAACAGTTATGTTCACGATTTCTGATATACTTAACGTATACTGCGTGAGGGGGGCTGTGATTGGATGATGACAGGTATTGGTGATCATTTTCAAGTGATCAGCACTGCTGCTGTTGTATCAGTCAGTGGTTAGATCAGCGTAGCAGTCAAAAAACGGGACAAGGGCAGTCAAGTACGGGACCAATCAATTAGGCCCAAAATACGGGACGTCCCGGCTAATACGGGACGGTTGGCAACCCTAGTTACATACCAGAATGGAGCCGGACCAAATGCAAGTTTGCTATTGGTTAAAATGAACCAATAGAGAGCAAAAGTCAGGTTCCAAAAGTAAAAATTCCATTTATTTCCTTAAAAGGAAACTGATATTTAATGATAATCAAAAGCACAGATATACAAGGTGTTGATCGACAGTATATGCTTTTGTTGAAGCCATCAGTCTGCATTATTTCAAAACTACATTACTACATTACCCATGACCGTGCCTCCATCGCGATATGATTGAATATGACTTATGTTCGCTGTGATTGGTTCATGCGATAAATCCTGCCTCTTGTGTTTGTGTGCGTTCCCGAATCAGTCTTAAAGCCCCTACACATGAAATAAACGCTGAAGCCGCGGCTGAAATCGGTCACTTGTCCACAGAATTAGTATTTTCTGTCCACAGAATTAGTATTTTCTGTACAGTGAATGGCACGTAGTGCACTATATAGGGGACAGGGAATGATTCAAACAGCGTAAATATGCTTTCCATTTAAGAAAAAAAGAAGTCTGGTTTCACGCTGTGTCACGCTAACCACCGCAGCGCACACATACTCTGCTCCGGTCCAGAGACACGATAGCGGAGCGGATCACATGCGCGAGTCGGCGCAGACCACAAATGTATCGGAGCTATTTGAATTCTATACAGAATGCTATTTTATAGCAATATGGATGAGATTGTGGCTGGCATGCCCTGTCAAATGCAGCTTTACGGATCTCAAAGGCTCTAGTCCAAGCTGTGATATAAACGAACGCTATTGGCTATTTTAAAAAGGGGCAGGGCTGCTTGATATGTCCCGCCCTGTCTTCCTGTTTCAGTTCAAATGACGTCAACACATAGAGTAACGCTGCGTGTTTCTAAGCATTTCAGGGGACCTTTAATGAACAATATAATGGCATTAATGGGAAGGCTAATTTTAAAAAGTAAAAAACTCACACACTAAGATATAACCACATTGTTATGTCAAAATAAGACTTAAAATGGCATAAAAACACGATCTGTGGGAGTTTTTAGTGAGTAATCAGCTTGGTGAAATTTAAACTAAATCTCCATGTCTGTGACCAATATTTAACATAAGTTTACAAATAAATATATTGTTTAAATTGTTACTCCCTTAAGTTATTCTTTTGGAATAAATGTAAACGTTTAAAAACACTAATTTGATGAGTTTTCTGTATCAAAACATAATATAAAAAAATATCTGGTCCTTGGTAAGTCTTAAAATTTGGAAAATAAAGCCTCAGATGAACAATATCACATGACATATCACACCTTGTCATTATTTATTTCACAAAAATAAAGCCAAGATGGAAAAGCCATGTGTGACAAAGTTTGGACACACTATGATTCAGTGGCTTGTAGATCCAGTTTTAGCAGTAATAACTTAAAGTAATCATATTCTGTATGACTTCATCAGTCTCTCACATTGTTCTGGAGGAATTTTGGTCCACTCTTCTTTACAACATTGCTCCAGTTTATTGAGGTTTGTGGGCATTTGTTTATGCACAGTCAGGATGAGCTCTGTACTTTTGCAACCTCTTGATTCTTTTCTTTTCTTTTCAGCCATTCTGTTGTAGATTTGCTGCTGTGCTTGGGGTCATTGTCCTGTTGCATGACCCAATTTTGGCCCAACTTTAGCTATCCTCACATTTGACTCTAGAATAGTTTGATATACAGAAGAGTATATATGGTTGGCTCAATCAGGTTTGTGGGCATTTGTTTATGCACAGCTCTCACCACAGCATTTCAGTCAGGATGAGCTCTGTACTTTGACTGGGCTATTGCAACCTCTTGATTCTTTTCTTTTCTTTTCAGCCATTCTGTTGTAGATTTGCTGCTGTGCTTGGGGTCATTGTCCTGTTGCACGACCCAATTTTGGCCCAACTTTAGCTATCCTCACATTTGACTCTAGAATAGTTTGATATACAGAAGAGTATATATGGTTGGCTCAATCACCGTGAGGTCCCCAGGTCCTGTAGCTACAAAATCATCACCGCTTCAGCATGTGTGAATTTTGGTATGAGGTGTTTGTGCTGATATGCTCATTTGGCTTTCACCAAATATGGCACTGTGCATTATGGCACAACATCTCCACTTTGGTCTAGTCCAGGGGTAGGCAAGTTCGGTCCTAGAAAGCCACAGTCCTGCAGAGTTCAGCTCCAACCCTAATCAAACACACCTGAGCAAGCTAATCAATGTCTTCAGGATTACTAAGGCTATAGGCAGGTGAGTTTTGTTTTCAGGGTTGGCGCTGAACTCTGCAGGTTTGTGGCTTTCTAGGACCGAACTTGCCTACCCCTGGTCTAGTCTGTTCAAAGGACATTGTTCTAGAAGTCTCATGATTTGTTCAGATGCAACTTTGAAAACCTAAACCATGCTGCCAAGGTTTTTTTTTTCATAGAAGAGGCTTTCTTCTGGCAAGCGTTCCAGACATGCCATACTTGTCCCATATTTTTCTAACTGTACTGTCATGAACTTTATCATTTAACATCTTAACTGAGGCCTGTAGAGTCTGAGGTGTAGCCTATTTTTCGGGTTGTCTGCCATTTCTCTGAGCATTACACGGTCTGATCTTGGGGTGAATTTGCTGGGACATACACTCCTGGGAGGATTGGTGTCTTTTTTAAATGTCCCACTTGTGAATAAACTTCCTCACTGCAGAATGGACTTCAAATTGTGAAAGCATATACATACTTATTGTTGTATATTATTGTATATACATATACAAAGAGTATATAGATACTCTGCCATTTAAAAGTTGTAATGTTTTTTTTTAAATGCTCATCAAGACTTTATTTGATCAAAAATACAGAAAAAAACAGTAATATTGTGAAATATTATTGCAATTACTATTATTGGTTTCCTATTTTAATATACTTTAAAATATCATTTATTTCTGTGATGCACCGCTGAATTTTCATCAGCCATTACTCCAGTCTTCAGTGTTACATGATCCTTCAGTAATCATTCTAATATGCTGATTTATTATCTATGTTGAAACTGCTGTGCTACTTAATGTTTTTTTTATTCTTTTCTTTCTTTTTTGGAACCTGTGATACATTTTTTCTTTGATTATTTGATAAATACAAAGTAAAAAATAACAGCATTTGTCCAAAATAGAATCTTTGCAACTTTTACAATAAATGTAAATGATAGTTTTTTTATATACTCAATCAACATCTTTCAATTAACAGTTTTATATTTATCCACTGTTTTTGTTATAATTTTTGCAATGTTTCATGGGATTATGTTCTTTCCCTTATTACATTCGTTACCCCAGTTAACACTTTTTGTTTTGTTTCAAATCACAGTTTGTAATGTTGTGAATCACCTCATAGCTGGTTGCATTGGTTGATGACTTATAACTTCTTAACAAATACTTAAAAAAAAAAAAACCTTTGCGATAAATGAATGGAAAAATACTGCCAGAACCAAAGCTGCTGAAAACATCAGCCAGAACATTTCAGGTGAAGATCAAGCTGGCTGTTTCTATGAACACATTGATATGAACCAACTATGAAAAAAAAATTTCATTAGAATATTGTTAAACAGGGTCAATTGTGATTTCGTGTTGACACAAAGTGTTTCTAAATTTATTCCAAGATAATCATTCAGACCTATTTTAATTCTGCAATAGATGCTGTTAAAGTCACGACTCTTCGAGACATTACTAGGATGTTTTTATTCAGATTTAAACAAATATTTCTGACACATTCTTGAGCCTCTGTCTTGCCTCATTTTAAAGCATCACAAATGAACCAAGACCTTTTTGAGTCATAGGAGCTGCTATTTTTTGAACGTCTGAAATCATATCAGTCGGTCTTGGTGGTACTCTGCAAGTGGTACGGTCTGAAACCATTACATAAGAGAGAGGAACAGAGCAAAGACAAAAAAGTAAGGCCACACGATAGATTGCACACTATAAAATACACCAACAATTGACCCTCTCCGCAAATGGATCTTTTGTTCCACTCTCCCCCGGAGCATTTTTCTTTGAATATAATCCAAGTCTTTTGGCAAAAAAGAAATGATTACACATAATAACAGCCTAAGACGAACATCATTGGCACTGACGGCTCTCCATGGTGATACGTTTCACACGGCTCTCCACTTTTGTTCTAGTTCCCCGCGTCGCTCGGCTTTCCAGCACATGCTAAAGGTTTTTTAGAGATAAAACAGGGAAAAAAAGAATCTCATATACTTACAAACATCATTATACACACTGTACACAGGGTAGTAGGATCCAAATCTCGCTAGATTGGAGGATCCAAACATGTCGCGGATGAACTCTTGTACATAGTTCGCCGGAAACAAATTTGAGGGCACAAATCGAGATTTCATCCATATTTTTTTTCTTCAAACAAAAACATTTACATGGAATTATCGGTAAGGATCAAGGCAGTGAGCACTATTGTACTGATGTGCGCGGGGGAGACAGTGAAAAGTTTTGTTTTTATAATGGATGCTCTCTATATATCTAGGTAAATATACAGAGAGTTCATCAATGGGTCATATGATTGCATTTTATAGCCTGTTCTCGATCAACCATCCATCATGATATTGGAGAACCCGGTGGGTTGCTTCCCTTCTAGCATAAGACGTTTGTAGAAGTTCTCCATGTTCAGTGTCAGCCGCCAGGGGTTCCTTACTTTCTCTTCAATGGGGCAGTGGTGTTTCGAGTCTTTTAGAAGCTCCTGCAAAGGATTTGTTGTTTTTTTTGTTCCGACTGGTTTTTAAAGATGGCGTGTGATACACACATACACACACACACACACACTAAGAGAGAGAGAAAGATCAATGTCACTTTAGAGAAGTTCTTTGATTGAGGTCAGAAGAATCCATCATATGCTTCCTGGTGTTGTAGAGTCAGGCTGTGTTTACAGAACCTGATTGACCAGTGCAAAGGCCAGTGTCAGTGTGGCGGCAGAAACACTGATTGAAGTCACAGATGAATGTCTGGCTCTGTTGTTATCAGCCTGGTGAGAGCCCACCGAGTCAATGGATCCCTCCATATTGGGGTTCAGCGCATTCTGAGAAAATATTACAAGCTTTTTTCAGTTCAAGTATTAAGATCAAGTGTCATTCCCAATTACTCGCTACTCACTAACGTTTAAAAATGAATGTGTTTGTGGTATGTCTTTAAAAGTGTACAGGAGACTTTCAAAAATGTGCTCTTGTAAAGCTCAGGCGCTTAAACTTTATTAATCTTAACCTGATTTGTTAACATGCTTATTCAATGACAATGACTGTTGTTGACTTAAAGGGGTCCAATTATGCTCTTTTACAAAGTCTTGATTTTGTTTTGGGGGTGTACTAAAACATGCTCTCATGCTTGGTGGTTCGAAAAACGGATTATTTTTCACATAATTTACATTGTTACAATACATTTCTCCCCAGCCTGGCACAAACGGCTCGATTAGTTCCGGGTTTGATGAAGACCCGCCTTCCGAAAAACGAAATGTGATGTGATTGGTTAGCTGTCCCAGTGCGTTGTGATTGGCAAACAGCTTAGATGGTGTTTCAGTACTGCCCCGTCCCTTGCCAAAGCAGCAGGTTCTGTCTGCTCCGGTATAGTTAAGGATGCATGACACCGGATTAAGACACCGAGAATATTGAACAAGAGGATCGCGCAGAACCTTTGAAAATGACGCTTATTCGGAGCCCGAACCCCTAAAGGGAATAAATACGAGATGGGAGAAAAATATATATTTCAATACTTTCTCTCGCAGTTATGTCATTGGGTAATTATACTGTAGCCTATATAAATTACTGGCATCGGGGAGCCGCTATTATGCATTGAAACTGCCTTTGAGTGCACGATCGCTTTTTAGTTTCACTTTCGATATTTGCGATCAAATGTACTCTGTGTATACTATGGAGCGGCAGTACTTACCACACATTTTACAAGATTAGATGTTTACCAGTGGTGCTCAGGATCTGCAAATCATTCGCCATCTTCCTCAGTCACCTCTCTTTACTCTGTTTATGTGGTAAGTGAAATTGTACTGTACTGTAACAGGCAAACGTTAGCAATCGTTATTTGTTTTCCGTGCATTTCTGAATACAGATTCACGCTTCGGGCACACCCCCACCCGCTGAAAAATAACTGTATTTACTATGTACATATAAGTGCAACGGTAATATGTATTATGTTTATTGTTCTTTAATTCTAACATTATAACATGAATTGCAGTGGAACTTTTATACAGTTGAATTTATTTATACCATAGTCTCATAATTGAAGTGTAAATTCTGCAGATTACATCATTGTCCAGTATTGTACTGTCAGCAATTTATAAAAAAGTTTTCATACCTGTAACATACATACTTACATACATAATTATTCAGGTGCATGTGTAATAACTGCATTAAAATGCCCAGCAAGGTAGAAAACATCTGCTGCAAGGAAATTCAACAGGCAGGGGGGTGAAAAAAAGTGTTTGTTCGACATGGCGAAAACTTGACACTACAGCAGCACTTCTTTGTCGTCGTCTTGTCTGATGAACTCAACCAAGCGTTCTAACCACGACCTCGCCCCTCCCCACCCCCCAACCATTCGAAATTCCGTAGGCGGGAATTATTTTAATGATATTCTAATGGGCCGCTTTGTGACATCACAAACCCCGGAAAACAATGCTGTAGTCCAAACAAGTTGTTCGTTGTAGTTCTTGAAAAGGGATTTAAAAAAAATAAAAAATCTCCCTTTGGAGTGGACTTTGAGATTTGTAACTTTGTAGATTTTTTTTTTGTCCCCAAACATAAACACTACACACTTACTAAAATTAAAAAAGTGAAAAAGCATACAGGCGCTTAAACTTTATTAATCTTAACCTGATTTGTTAACATGCTTATTCAATGACAATGACTGTTGTTGACTTAAAGGGGTCCAATTATGCTCTTTTACAAAGTCTTGATTTTGTTTTGGGGGTGTACTAAAACATGCTCTCATGCTTGGTGGTTCGAAAAACGGATTATTTTTCACATAATTTACATTGTTACAATACATTTCTCCCCAGCCTGGCACAAACGGCTCGATTAGTTCCGGGTTTGATGAAGACCCGCCTTCCGAAAAACGAAATGTGATGTGATTGGTTAGCTGTCCCAGTGCGTTGTGATTGGCAAACAGCTTAGATGGTGTTTCAGTACTGCCCCGTCCCTTGCCAAAGCAGCAGGTTCTGTCTGCTCCGGTATAGTTAAGGATGCATGACACCGGATTAAGACACCGAGAATATTGAACAAGAGGATCGCGCAGAACCTTTGAAAATGACGCTTATTCGGAGCCCGAACCCCTAAAGGGAATAAATACGAGATGGGAGAAAAATATATATTTCAATACTTTCTCTCGCAGTTATGTCATTGGGTAATTATACTGTAGCCTATATAAATTACTGGCATCGGGGAGCCGCTATTATGCATTGAAACTGCCTTTGAGTGCACGATCGCTTTTTAGTTTCACTTTCGATATTTGCGATCAAATGTACTCTGTGTATACTATGGAGCGGCAGTACTTACCACACATTTTACAAGATTAGATGTTTACCAGTGGTGCTCAGGATCTGCAAATCATTCGCCATCTTCCTCAGTCACCTCTCTTTACTCTGTTTATGTGGTAAGTGAAATTGTACTGTACTGTAACAGGCAAACGTTAGCAATCGTTATTTGTTTTCCGTGCATTTCTGAATACAGATTCACGCTTCGGGCACACCCCGAAAAATAACAAAATAACTGTATTTACTATGTACATATAAGTGCAACGGTAATATGTATTATGTTTATTGTTCTTTAATTATAACATGAATACCTGTAACATACATACTTACATACATAATTATTCAGGTGCATGTGTAATAACTGCATTAAAATGCCCAGCAAGGTAGAAAACATCTGCTGCAAGGAAATTCAACAGGCAGGGGGGTGAAAAAAAGTGTTTGTTCGACATGGCGAAAACTTGACACTACAGCAGCACTTCTTTGTCGTCGTCTTGTCTGATGAACTCAACCAAGCGTTCTAACCACGACCTCGCCCCTCCCCACCCCCCAACCATTCGAAATTCCGTAGGCGGGAATTATTTTAATGATATTCTAATGGGCCGCTTTGTGACATCACAAACCCCGGAAAACAATGCTGTAGTCCAAACAAGTTGTTCGTTGTAGTTCTTGAAAAGGGATTTAAAAAAAATAAAAAATCTCCCTTTGGAGTGGACTTTGAGATTTGTAACTTTGTAGATTTTTTTTTTGTCCCCAAACATAAACACTACACACTTACTAAAATTAAAAAAGTGAAAAAGCATAATAGGACCCCTTTAATGTTTCTGCTGTTGTTTTTCCTGAATGAAGTCACGTCTTGGAGCATGATGTCATAAAAAAAATAAAAAAGTGATATTGAGGACACTGGAAACATTTCAATTAGAGGCAGGAAAAAAAAATAAAAAAATAATATATATATAAAAACTGTGCATTTAAATAATTTGACGAAAATACATACCCAGCTAAAAAAAAGTTATGAAAACATTATTTCTGAATGTTCTCACATTTTTTTTATATTTTTTGTTGTTGTTGTTGTTTATTTAAGGTTTTGCAAACATTTTATAATTGTACAAATATTTTGCATTTTCTCAAGCAGTGTCATTTAAAAAAAAAAAATCTAAATGTTCCATGAACGATTTATAAAATTTTTTATTTGTATTTTTTGAGAACGTTAGTAAAGACTAGATAACACTGAACGAACATTCCATTGATGTTATTGGAAGATCATTTTTTCATAACTTTAAGAGAACCTTTCCAGAACTTTAGCCAAAGTTCTGAGAAAGGTCCTTGTTAGCTGGGTAGAGAAATATTATGTTTTAAGGTAGGAACGACTTTCATAATCATGTAATGTATTGTACAGGTGAAATGTGTCTTACCTCATCAGCACATTCAAAACTGTTAGAACACTTCTGCTCACTGTCCTGTGAAAATAGAAATAATTAATATTATTAGCATAATTGACCATAACCTGCATAACTATACTGTTCAGTGTTAATTGTGTATGGCTGCCCTCCATTCATCATTCCATAGCAATCTACTGTACATAATTTCAGTCCTGGGTTTAAAAAAATACATAGACTAAGCTGTAGTAGAACTGTGTAATATGGATGTTAAAGTTGATTGTTACTTAGCTTATACATTATTAAGAGCTTAATATGAAGAGACTGTAAATCATCTGTAGTTTGGTTCCCCTGAGAAATGTAAACTGTGGCACTCTCAAATAGCTAGACACAACAACATTGTCTCAACCAATGGCATGCAGGTCTGTTTGGCTGACCAATGATAGATGTGGGTGCAGACATTACAACCCTAACCCTTAAATACTCAGTAAATGAGAGAAATCAGTTGATTGTACTGAAGATGGAAAGTATGTGGCCAGTTGTTTCACTTCTGTGCAAAATGTCACTCATATCAACTTCAAAGTGCTTTGAGCAGGTGTTTTTTCTTGTGCTATAAAGCAGAATAAATGCATTAGATACTCTAACACTTGAAAGCTATGACACGTATGCAAACACTTAACATGTTCAAGAAGTTCTCAGATGGTTATGGTTCATTAGCATGGTTCGTTAGCTACAAAACTATTATAAACATAACACCTCGTCTTTGCGAGAGAAAAACAAAAACAAATGCAGCCTCTTTGATGTAAAACCATAATTAAGAAGCTTTACGAAAAATCGCACAATGGTTTGCTTGATTGATTCTTTGAATTGCTTTTCCCACAAGGAACATGCAAAGTTTTAGAGCTGTTTATGGTTCAGAAGGCAGTGCAGTAAAATGCAATAGTAAGAAAGAAAGCATGGAATCACTTTTTTTTTTAACGATAAAACACTGGCTTCAGAGGACTAACAAGCTGCTTGAAACGAAAGCAAACAAACAGAAACCCAAGCAGAACTTCACAGGGAGGGTGACATTAATAAGCATTATTAATAACTGATAGTTTCAGTGCCCTATTTAACAGTGCAGTCAAATCCCAGGCTGCATCAGGAAATGGATTCATCTCAGAAAACATGAATTTCCTTTTGTATCCATCTGTAAACATTCCAGGGCGAATTCGCTAAACAGATGTGGCCATTTTACGCCCACAATATTTCAGCACAAAAACCTGTATACTGTATATTCACCCACCACCTGTAATCCAGTTTAACCAAGTGCTCGCTGCTCCTTTGTAGCAACATAAGCAACAAAATGCCCTTATTCTTTTGTGATGTCATGTGCTTTCAGTGTTGTAAATACATTGTTCCTGAAGAAGGCTGGGTATTTTGTCATATTTAATAGAATCTTGAGCAGTTCCAGTAATCTTTCTGCTAATTTATCCATCTGTTTGGATAGAAAGCAGCTCTTTTGTTTCAGCATCTGTCCAATTTCACAACATTTCTTTCCACAATGTAGATAATCATGTTTTTCAAACGTTTTTCTTCATGTGGACAATTGGTTCTGTTCACACATGACCTTTAAATACAAAAAAATGCAGTTAAATTTATGGAAAACCTGCATTTGTGAAAGCACTGATTGTCATTCTATTCAGCAGAAACATGCCTTCTTTTTATGCAACTATACCAATTTTCTACTTCAAAATAAAATGTTGCCATGGGTGGAATAGCATTTGAACAGAGATTCAGCCAGCACAATTATCAAGTAAAGCAATCTTGAAACAAACAAAATCTGATGTGTTATGCCTGACAATGTCCACCCTAAAATGTCCAAAGTGGACTTTTTTTGTAGCTAAAATTGCACTCTCAGAAAAAATAGGTGTACAACAGCTTGTCACTGGGGCTTCAAATGAACCTTGGTACCCTTTTTACTGCTAAAGGATTCCTAATGGTACCATAAGAGTACATATTACTATTCTAAGGTATTAATATGCACCCTTTAGGGGTAAAGCTATTGTACCCCTAAAAGTATCATTTTTGCACATTTTTCTTACAGAGTAGCAAATCATTCAAATCATGATATATACTGTATATGTATCAGATGAAAAACTGACTATTTTTTCCCCCGTTTTATGGACAACTGGAATATTTGCAATGAGATACACACATAATCAGAGACTTGACATTTTTGAGTATGGCTGCTTATTCAATCAACACATTCCAAACTCTAAAATTCTTTACCGCGAGCGCGAGTTCAATACATTCAACTTGTAAACGCACCAAGTAATCGAGTAGATACAAGCAGCCATGTCAGATAACCACTTATCACAGATTGACTGTTTCCTCCTACGACAGTTGCCGGAGACATAAATTAAAATAGTTATTTTCCACACGACTATATGATATTTCTGTCTGTGGAGTTTTTATAATTTGTTTCAGCATGGATGAGAGAGTACAGTCATTTTCTTCAGTACCCAGGGGCTTATAACTGAATCCTCAGGACTTAGGACAGAGCTGCGAGGCACGATAGGATGGAAGTCATATCTCTATAATGCAGGTCCTTTCAAACTTACATTAGCTGACAAATTAGTGTTTGTGATGACATCACTCATTTACATAGGATTACATAGCTTCCTTTATGCAAGGCAAATCATACTAACATCCTTGAAATCAATGCGACAATCAACATACACTATCTAGCTGAGTATAGAGACAGGATTTTCATGGGCCAGATTCAAAACTTAATCTTCCATCTGAGGACCAAGGCTCAATATTTCATGATTTTCAGGTATTACAGACCTCGTTGATGTGGACAGCCATGCTGCAGGTCTGCTCTAAACGGCCTCTGCATGAGCTGACAAATGCTCTCAGTTTATGAATTATTCACCTACATACTGAATTATACAAAAGTGTTTTACCTTCCACTAGACACTCAGCATATCTTCAGGTACATGATTTATTAATTTTTTTCCCATAAAGAGGAATTCTGCTTCCCTCAGTTATTTTAATGATTGTAATAGTTGGTGTCCTCAAGGTCTGGCCTAGTTTTAAGGGGGAGTTTAATGGAATTTGTGTGTTTTGCTTTTGTACATGCACAAAGCAGTGATACAGGTTTTAGTACTGATCTTGACATTCAGGGCAATTCAGGACTATCCAAATTGAATGTGGGCTTACAGAAATACTAGCACTACTGCCCATTACACTAACTAAAAAGGAGTTTCCAGGAGAATATTGAGTAATGAATGTGTTTTATGACTTTAAAAGTGAACTGTGCAATTTCTGTGCCACTTGCACAAGGGTTGCTAGATCTGTGTAACCAATCCAACCCATTGAACAATCAAAATTAGCCCAATGACCATTGAAACTATTGGGGTAAAGAAAGTCATCTCAATGACAAAAAGTGTCCCAATTGATCTAAATTCACCCCTACTCTGTAAAAAGATTTTTTTGAAGTTGTAAATAGATGATTATTGGAGTATGTTTTAAAAGAAAATACTTTGTCTACTTAAAAATGTTGCATTTAATTAAATAGCTATTTGCCATTTCTTTGTAATTATTTGTGAAATTTACTAGCAATTTCTGAGTTAAAAATTGTTTCTACACCAATATTTTTCAGTGTAGCCCAAATACCATAACTAAAAATATGCAACTCCCACACCTAGAATACATATTGAAAGGTAGGAAATACTTGAAAATCACTGTATAGTACTAATCATGAATTAGTCTGTTTTCATAAACAAAATCATCTTAAGATTGACAGCTAGTGAACAAATTCCTTTGCTGTGGGTGGTAATCTTTTTTTTTTACCATTTGAAAATTAAATATTAATCTCTATTTTAAATCTTGTTCTGATGCTACTCTTTTCTGGTCTTTGTCATACAGTACATAACTGTACAGGCTCTGATGAGACCATCTGTCTCATCAACTAGCAGAATTTTAGCATTGGTAGAATATAAATTGGGTAGAGTAAAATAATCCAATACAAGCATTCCGGTGAAATATAATTAACACAATGTTGAACCTTTAACCCCGGGGGGAAAAATCAACCTACAGCAACCGTTTAAAAGTAAAGGCCCTCTGTCTGCTATTGGCTAGTCAAACATATAGCACCGCTCCACACCATTGGTTGAGCTGTTGCTGTATCAGGCCGCTTGGAATTCTCAAACAAACAATGTTTTGAAAACACCTCAGCATGTCAGTGTTTGCACTTTTCTAATGAAATCATCCTACAAATAGCTTACTTATAATTGTCTCGGCATACTGCACTCTTAGAAAAAGGTACAAAGCTGTCACTGGGGTGGTGTCCTAAGGTTCAAAAGCTAAAGGTATATATGTGTACCTTATTTACCCCTAAATGGTACATATTAGTACCTAAAGTGTACATATAAGTAAGTAAGCCTTAGTAACAGTCTTGTACCTTTTTCTGAGAATGTAGGTCAAACTGGAATAGGAAAAACTATTTTAATATTTAGTAATAAAAATGGCAAACTTCATCTTTAAATTCCTTCATTTTTTAGCTTTGGATTCACTGGGTAATAATATAACACAATGCCGTGAACGACACAAATTTTTTAGACCTACCTGAAGGTTGGCGCATGTGGAGAAAACACATGCCCTGTCAATTTGCTTGACATCATTTGAGTTGATGACATGTTTGGTGATGATAGCCGGTTGCAGATTGGTCCGTACTGATGGGACTGCTGACTGAGACTCAGTGATTGGAACTAGACCCGCATCCGTGCCATAACCGAATGCCTGGATAGCATTTCCTGCACACCGAAACACACACACACATATGCAAATAAAAACATGAATGAAAAAGCCATGAAATTTTCATGTGGCCAAAAAAAAAAACCCTCAGCAAAAGAGATCACATGCCCATAAGGCATAGCATTTCTCGTTAATGTGCTATTTAGGTTAAGCCCATAAGGATGGCTGTTCAGGCTGTGAGGTTACGTGAGGTTTCATCTCCACTCACTCAAGCAAGTGTTCTCTCTGAAGTCTCGGAGGAAGGCCTCGCACTCAGCTTCATGATTTCCACTGCCTCGACAGCCACACCAAGGGGAAATAGTGATGTTGGTGTGGCTCGCATCCACATAGTTTGGAGTCACATCTGATCCTGTAAGGCCAAGGGTAGAGATTATCATAAATATTCATTAGGTGGGAACATGTTGGTTTATAGATCTCGCTGTCTGGAGCATAATGTGCTGTTTGGCTGAGTATAATGGCCAGAGGTTGTTGGTCTGCTCTCTTTTATAGGTCCGTTTGTTCACAGCACGACTGGATTTTTAACCCTCCAGGATTCATTTCAGGTAAAAGGCTAAAAGGATGCAATTTAAAATTTTCTCTGATGGTTTGCAGGCCTAATTTACACAGCAGAAGTAGTAATTATTTCAGATTATTTTATGTAAATTGTGAAAAAGACATACATATATATATATACATCGCCACTACATATAAATTATATTTATAAGTTATATTTTATACATAAATGATATACTATATTTATACAGTCTGATAAAGGCAACATGTAAAATTGTTCAAAAGAAAGATGTCCGCAAATATATATACACACACACAGAGATATATATAAAGGGGTTTCATGATACACGTATTCGTATTGAACCGTTCGGTACGAGGCTTTCGGTTCCGTACGCATTACTTACATCGCAATGTTGGAAATGGAAATATTTCTGTTTTAAACCATGAAGGCGAGCCAATGGATATCACATAAGCAACATGTAAACTTCGTGCAAGAGGTATGCCGGTGAACGTCTTAATCTCAGTCAATTCACTATAAGCAGAAAGTGAAAGTAAAAACGGAATGACAGAGTAATGAAGGAGCTTTCGGCATCTGTCGCTACATATTCTCTCAGAGACGACGAGAGACCAATCTACTTCAACATATGCTGATAACGGTATATAGCTAACTGTTTTTATTTAGGTTAAGCCCATAAGGATGGCTGTTCAGGCTGTGAGGTTACGTGAGGTTTCATCTCCACTCACTCAAGCAAGTGTTCTCTCTGAAGTCTCGGAGGAAGGCCTCGCACTCAGCTTCATGATTTCCACTGCCTCGACAGCCACACCAAGGGGAAATAGTGATGTTGGTGTGGCTCGCATCCACATAGTTTGGAGTCACATCTGATCCTGTAAGGCCAAGGGTAGAGATTATCATAAATATTCATTAGGTGGGAACATGTTGGTTTATAGATCTCGCTGTCTGGAGCATAATGTGCTGTTTGGCTGAGTATAATGGCCAGAGGTTGTTGGTCTGCTCTCTTTTATAGGTCCGTTTGTTCACAGCACGACTGGATTTTTAACCCTCCAGGATTCATTTCAGGTAAAAGGCTAAAAGGATGCAATTTAAAATTTTCTCTGATGGTTTGCAGGCCTAATTTACACAGCAGAAGTAGTAATTATTTCAGATTATTTTATGTAAATTGTGAAAAAGACATACATATATATATATACATCGCCACTACATATAAATTATATTTATAAGTTATATTTTATACATAAATGATATACTATATTTATACAGTCTGATAAAGGCAACATGTAAAATTGTTCAAAAGAAAGATGTCCGCAAATATATATACACACACACAGAGATATATATAAAGGGGTTTCATGATACACGTATTCGCATTGAACCGTTCGGTACGAGGCTTTCGGTTCCGTACGCATTACTTACATCGCAATGTTGGAAATGGAAATATTTCTGTTTTAAACCATGAAGGCGAGCCAATGGATATCACATAAGCAACATGTAAACTTCGTGCAAGAGGTATGCCGGTGAACGTCTTAATCTCAGTCAATTCACTATAAGCAGAAAGTGAAAGTAAAAACGGAATGACAGAGTAATGAAGGAGCTTTCGGCATCTGTCGCTACATATTCTCTCAGAGACGACGAGAGACCAATCTACTTCAACATATGCTGATAACGGTATATAGCTAACTGTTTTCATTTATTCCCTTAATATTTCTCTTGTGACCCATACCTAGTGAAAAAAAGACAAGAACCGTATTTTGTGTTAAACAGGTTGTTTTTGAAAGTTGGTGCTTGAAATATGCTAAAGCTTCTTATTCATTGATTTTAATTTATGACTGCTGAGTTAATATTTTAATTATAGGCCTGTACTTCATTGTATATAGACCTGTTTTAAAATATATTTTTTTACATTTTTAAATATAATCCTAATCATTCCATAGATTAGGAGTTAATAGCTTAATCTTTTGTTATCCTCGCAGCACGTCAGTTATGTGGTAGCTAATATTGCGGGGCAAATTAATTGTAAGTTTAATGTAATAATAAAAGTAACTTCATAATAATAATAATAGTCCTAATAAAAATAAGAATGTAACAGGCCTACATTGATTGGAAATGCCAAATCATTAAATAAATAATCGTTGCTACAACATCATCGTCTTTCGACGCACCCCAGCAAGAGGAGGTTATCGCGGAGCCTTTCGCAGTGCATGCCCATCCACTAGACAGCACGTTGCCTGTTACGGCGTTTGGGCTGCCTTGTTGAGCACAGTGGCACCGAGAACATTATATTTCACACACTTAAAGCTCTTTTAGTTTCCATATGTAATAGGATTAGTCCAACGAATCGTTCGGTTTGTAATGCGTACCGAACCGAAAGCCTCGTACCGAACGGTTCAATACGAATACGTGTATCGTTAAACCCCTTATATATATATATATATATATATACAC
>NW_015505657.1:467110-483548 GCF_001515645.1 Sinocyclocheilus grahami | reverse complement strand
ATATATTTGCGGACAATCTTTCTTTTGAACAATTTTACATGTTGCCTTAATCAGACTGTATAAATATAGTACATAATTTATGTATAAAATATAACATAAATATAATTTATATGTAGTGGCTTTTAAATTTTAGGAAAAGGGACTCCAAGGGGATTGTTTTATTTGGGGTTGTTGGCTTCAAAACATTTGAATATCCCTTGCCTTCATCTGCTCTCCTGTTCTTTATAATCTTTCTTGAAATAAAATTCCTGATGCATCACTAATTAAAACAGCTAAAGAAGGCAAAATACATGTTCCAAAGAGTCAGTCCATTAAAATGCAATTCCAAATTCTTATTATTGCAGTGCAGCAGATTTTTCTCATAATCACTCACCAATGAGTCCAACGTAGGACACCAGACAACCGTGGTAGTTATCATTAGGACAGCTTGTTATTGAATGTGGTGTCGTCTGGCAATTCATGTGGAAGTCTGCCAGCCTGGATCTAGTCCAAAAACAAAGCAAATTATAGAATTTAAAGGCCTGAAACATTTTTAGCACATTCGACTGAATAGGATTTAGATGTACGCTTGAATAAGCTACTAGTCTTTCTATATTTACAAAGCACGATTACAGCACATGACGCTGAAGAAAGGATGGATTTTCATATTCTCAAATAACGCCGTCTGCACCTTCTCTTTAAGGTGCTCCAGGAGTCACACACTTTTGGATCAAGTTATAAGGGAAGATTTATTCTGACAGTTATTTATCACCACAGCTGCATCCACTATCATCAATGCTCTAATATCCAAGACCGAAACAATACGCAGCAGTGAATGTGCAATATGAGATGCGTTCTGTCAGGCCTAACTAGTGTCTGGTGGGGTTCCAATTCAAGGCCATTTTCTGCTCGACTCCATGTGGTATTTCTCAAACTCAAGCAATCTGCCTCAAACAGCCTCTTCCTAGGGGGTTATGTGCATTCAGAAACAGATTGCTCCAAGCACTAGACCTGAGGTGGGCAGGGGGTCACATTAGTACTTATTCTTGAGTATGAACTCTCTCCCCTAGCACTTTACAGACACATAAACTCGGAATAATAGCCCCGCGCAACCTTCCCTCACATAATGCCGGCGAGATGGAGATCTCAGGCTCGCTGCCCTCCTGTGAGACCTTGATTAATAGTGAATCATCCTACATGGCAGTATGGACCCCTGACTCACCAACTCAGCTATGGTGTGAATATTAACCGAACCGTTCTTGCTGTTGGGTCCACAGGTGTTGCCTACTGGGTGTTTTCCTCCCAGAACAAAGAATGGTGTCTGCATCGCTCTCATGGGTTCTTGCCGAAAAGGTCATCCTTTCTACTCTGCTTTATTGACATGGAAATGGATGTTCCTCTGATGCTTTTTGTGCCGTATTTTCACCCCAAGCTTTATCTCTAGATAAGCGCTGCCGTGACTCACGGCAAAAAAGGCAAAGGCATGAAGGTGTGTGAAATCAGCAATCAAGGAGCGATGCATGCTGATGAGACTGCAATCCAAAGTGGACCACTCTGAAAGGGCGAACTGAAGTGCTCCCAAATTATGGCACTAGCAGTTCAAAGATATTACTCAATTATTTAAATTCACAACTACATCATAGATTCATTTTTAACAGAGCTGGAGTGGAAGACCTTGCTAACATAGTGCAACTAGAGGAGACTGTGGAAAAATGTCACATGGGGTCAGCTGTAACAGTCAGTTTAACCAATTAGAAATAAGCTACACTATCATTCATACATACATAATCACCAGTGTCCAAAGATGACACACAAAGACTGCACAAAATGGGACATTTGGATAAACTAAAAAAAATTCCACAAAAGTTTCCACAAAAATATGAAGCAGCACAACTGTTTTCGCCTTAATAAGAAATATGAATAATATTACTAATAATAATATTTCTTGAGCAGCAAATCAGAATTATTTCTGAAGGATCATGTGACACTTAAGACTGGAGTAATGATGCTGAAAACTCAGCTTTGCATCACAGGAATAAATTATATTTAAAATATTTAAAAATAGAAAACAGTTAATTTAATTTTATTAACATTTCACAATATTATTGTTTTACTGTATTTCGATCAAATAAATGTAGAAGATTACAAAACAAATGAAAAGACAAATATGAGAATCAAAAAGCACAAACAAACAAAAACAGTTAAAAAATATAGAAATGAAATACTACTTTCTGGTCACAGTTTTTCTCAGGATCCTGGCAAAATCTTATTTTTTAATCTTATCTTATTGAAACAGCATGATTTTTAAACTAACATATGCTAAGTTATTTTAGGGCCGCTGAAAGAAAGTTTACTGTGAATTCACCATGCCACCTCACTTAGCTCAAGTTCTATGCAAAGACCATGAATATTCTTATCAGTCTACCATCATGATTCAACCCCATGAACTTACACAGCCATGTCCTGAAGCAGATACGTGAAGTTCGTAGACGTGGCAGTAAATACTGGCTTGCAAAGTGAAGCATGGCAGTTGCCCCGCCTCTCTCCTCCTCATTAGCATTTAAAGCTACAGACACCGAAATGGCACGTCCTAAGGAAAGCTCATTGTGGGACTGGCTCATAGTGGCTGAAATTCTGTACAAAAGCTGAATTTCGGGAAAGAGACTTCAGATACAGTACTAGGGACCACTTAGGCCTATATAAAAGCATCTAAAAACCAGCATGTCATGGGACCTTTAAAATTACTCTCATTCTCTGAATCCAATGTATTCAGGTCTTTTTTATTAACATTAATTTATTTGATTTGAAGAAAACAAGTTAAATGTGAAGTGTGTAATTTCACCGAACAAAACAATGATTGTTTTCAAACATGTTTCTAAAACACTCCCCCACCTGCCATTGGTAAAAAAAAAAAAAGTATTCTTTCCATTTATTTGTGAACATAAAAATATGTATTATAATCACATAAACATTTTCAAGCACTAATTTGAAAGCACTTTTTTTAAACTATGGGACATTTGGTCTCTCTGAAAAGTCCAGGATGTCCTCCTTAAGATACACTAAGATTACAAACAAAATGCCCTTTACAGAGGACAAAATGAATGACAGGGTCTCGGAAAGTTATTCAAGTCAGGCATAACAATACATATGAGTGTGTCTGTTTACTGTATCCTCAGCCTGGCCACTGCACTGAGTCAGTTCTGTTGTTGGATGTCCTCCAGTCTCCTGCTATGGGAAAGGCAAGGTGATTTCTGGAGGCTATGACAGATAGAAAGGGCAGCCAAAGTCCTCAGGTTGGCCTGGTGGGGGCCCTCACTTTTCTCTTAGTTCACACATCACACAGTGTTTGAGGACAAAGGGTCTGGAGCCCAGTGGCCATACATGTAATAAGTGCAGGAGTTAAGGATGCACCAGACAAGCTTGTTGAATGCAGGATAGATAAAATGTCAAGCTTGCATGCATTTCCCTCACCCTGATGTTTTATTAGGGCTTGTTTTATACAGTATATGGGTCATTCCTACAGTGCAGTACATTTTAATGTGAAACATGTCTTATTATTACAAAGAATACCTTTTGTTTTAAAGATCATATTATCATATTATTTATTTTAACACAATATAACAACTATTTAACCCTGTAGAACCTGACATAATCAGTGTAGCCTGAAATCATATTTTGTTGTTTAGTTTATTGTAGTTTATTATCTTAAAAAACATTAAGCATAAATAGTTTTTGCCTAGCAAAAGCCAGTTCCCATTCAGTCAGTCACTGACGTAACGTCTCCGTTCCCTCCTTCAGGGAACGAGGGTTACACAAGTAACCTAGACGTTTCCCAATGACATCTTCATCCAGGAAGTGACATCATTTTTATTGAGGACGCAACAGTATAGGTGTGCTTTTCACCTCCTGCTTGGATTTATTGAATATTCCGCTTGTAAATTTGAGACCAAACAACTCTTGACTGCAGGTGCCATTTGATGTCATTTCCAAGATGGACAACCTAATGAGATTGTCTATAGGTGAGTGGAGCCATCTTGTTTTGTTTACATTTGTCTATAATGACGACTGACTAGAATACTAGAATGCTTTTAGGTTTGAAATGGGAAAATTGTACTCAAGTATTCCCACATTCAACTTAAGTTAGCATGTAACATAAGTGTTTAGCAGTCGATTTGATGAATTGTGTGATGTTTTGTAGTTTTAGATTTGTTTTGTCACTCAAAAATAATCCATCCTGTTTGATAAATTACAGAAATTGATATGATAGTATCAAAATATGGTTATCAAAATGACCGAATCAAAAGGTGACCTCTAAGCTAACATCCTGCTATTTTCATGACATTGTGTATATAATCAAGTTATAATTCATCAAATTTGAGTGTAGGAAGCTTGACTAAAGGATATTTTCTATAATCTTTTATAATTTCTGTAATTTCTGCACCACTAATGGCACCGAATGCAATTGTATTCTTCTCGTTGGGTTTCAGACTATTTGTTCGTCTGGGGTTAGAGAAAGTTCTTTTTTTCCATTTTAGTTTTCACTATAGTGGCACAAAAATGACATGCTTCACCTATAACTTACAAGTACATTCATTTGTTTAAAAGTTAATCAGCCCAAAAAGTATGGCATAAATGAATAAAACCATACAGTGTTTTGTAAAGAAATATGTGCCATAATTTCATCGACAACAGCAATGTGGCATTTCATTTAATGCAATCTTTAGGTCTTGCAGTTCAATTAAATAGTGTTTGTGACCCCTAGCTTAATTTTAAGCATGAGTAAGAAGCTGGCTTTTAGAGTTGCTTTTTCATTCAGTGCCTTTCAAAGACAGGTTTATGTTCGGGCAATCTTTTGCAGTCCCAGGTGACTGTTGATGAATGGCACATGAACTGGGAGAGTTGAGCACAGGCTCAAAAGAGAACGTTTCATTTGACACAGCCCATCGATTTTCTCCTAGTTCACCATACTAGGTTAATTACCATTCCCCACTCAATAAAACACCTATTCTAAATGTTGCTAATAGACCGTAAGTGTTCACTGGTTGCATGACTGATCACTGATTTTTTTGTTCTTTTGAAATTAAGTGATAAGACAGGGTCAAGACATTGCATGCTTGAATGCACCGTATGCTGATCAAACCTTATAGTCGATACAGTGCTGCAATTGGCTGTCTGTCAGCGTTTGGGTCAATAATTAGCTTTTAATGGGTTGTGTGTCCTTGGCTATGTAGATTACATATCGGTTACTTCTGTAGTGAAGTGTTTTTTGACCACCTAAGGATTCAATCTCTACCATGTTTTTGAGCATATGGATCTCCTGCTGATTCAATGTTTGCAATGTGTGTTGAGTATATGGATCACCTACTGATACAATGTCATTTCTGTTGCTACTGTTCCTTTTGAAGGTAATTTATAGTAGCCCTACTATTTAGAGTTGACCTACAACAGCTAATCAGTAATAGTCAATAATACAAGTAAAAGACAATGCATTTTATTATTTATTATTCAAGTCTTTGCACTGTTGACTTGCACCACATGACTTTGATTTGACAGACATATTATTAAATATTACTAAGCAGTGAAACGGTCAAATTTTTTTCTTCTAAGATTTTTTTTTTTACTTTAGCAATTTAACTTCTAAATGAGGCATTTCTTTTCTTAATTATGATATCAGGACAGTTATATTATTATGACATGATGTACTATATGGTATCAAAAATATAAAATAAAATATAAAAAACTTAAAATATGTATATTGAAGTCATTTATTTTTTTTAATGAGACTTAATAATTGATATTAGGACAGTTGTGTCATCCTGAAATGTTTGACTTTGTGGCCTACAAATATCAAAAGTAATTTTAATTCAGAAAAGGGGTGAAAACACAAAATAGATATATTCAAGTCATTTATTTATTAGTTTTTATTAGACTTTTTTATTTAATTGTGGTATTAGGACAGTTGTGTCATCGTGACATTTTGACTTTATGGCCTAAAAATATTTTTAAAAATTACTTTTAATTCAGAGGAAAAAAAATAAAAATAAAAGAGGTATATTCAAGTCATTTAACTTTTTTAATTAAACATTTTCTCTTAATTATGATATCAGGACAGTTGAATTATCCTGACATATTTGACTTTGTGGCCTAAAAATATCAATATTAATTTGAATTAAAAAAATAAATAAAACAAAACACCATAAAAGAGGTATATCATTAAATTTTATTAAAGAGTCTCTTTTTTTCTTAGTTATGATATCAGGACAGACCTGTCATCCTGATATATTATTTGTGGACGAAATGTTTTATTTATTAATTTGAAATTAGAAAAAAATAAAATAAAATAAAAGAGGTATATTCAAGTCATCTAACTTTTTTTATTAAACTTTTTTTTTTCTCATAATTAATTATGATATCAGGACAGTTGTATAATCTTGAAATTTTTTTTATTTATGTCTCAAGTTACATTTGGGCTGCACGATTAATCGAATGCAAAAGTCATGCGCATCTTGTCAGTAAAGCCAGTTCTGTGATTAGTATTACATTTCCATCACGTGCTTTCAGATGGAGCAGCATTTAATACACAGAGCCGTAGTTCACTGACAAGCTACGCAATATCGCATTCATTATTGCAGACTATTTAATTGTGCGATGAGATCGAAGATATCATTCTGCGACAATGACAGCTGTTTGCGTAGCTTCTCAGTGAACTACGGCTCTGTGTAGTAAATGCTGTTCCATCTGAAAGCATGTGAAAATACCACATATAATAACATGTTTTTACTCCAAACTCACTTCATAACCTCAGTCGAGTGTTTGAAATAAATCCTTCTGTGAGATGATGTGGCTTAAACAGAATAAGGCACGCAACATATTTCATAGTATTCTAAGCAGTGATAAAGGCTAAATCGATTAGCATTGCATTATTATATACTTTATTATAATGAAAATTATAAGAACTCAGATAAATCACATATTGCCATAGTCCTGTGTTTATTAGTCACGTTGAATCAATGAAAACAGTTAAATCTTCTGTTTATTCAGCTACCGCTATAGGGATCTCTTGGATTTCTTCTGCAGGGCATTTTTGGAGTTTCCGCATGAGAGCGCCCCCTGGCCTTCGGATGGAGATTTACTACTGATCACAGAACCGTGCTTCACTGAAAGATACACATGATAATTGCAGCTTCTGCCTTATCGCGATTTCATTCCAATTTATCGTGCAGCCCTAATTTAAATTTAGAAATGAAAAGGTAATTTTGACAGAAGTCACTAGGTATGAATTGATTTTTTTTATTGTATTTTTTTAATAAATTAATAGAGTCAGGTCAAGTGAGGTGTTAAATGTCACTTGTTGTTAGACCTTCAAATATTTAATAGAGCATGCACATCAAAATTGTTAGCTGCAGCCCTACCAAACTGTCAGCCTATTTGTTGCATTTCTGGTGCCGTGACCCCGACGAAATAACCTTACCTGCAGAGCGGATCTGAACGGCAGGTCCTCCTTAGCTCAAGGCAGTTTGATTTTGTCTTCTCCTCAAAAGAACACGCCGGCATGATGGTTTGCCGGCGACGTTCGGCACACGCTTTATCCCGACAGGAGCAGAAGAGCAGCGGGTAGCTGAATTCCGTTTGCACACGGTCAAAGAACTGCCGCAGACCCCTGTGACAGCGCTTTCGGTTGCAGGGTTCCTGCGCTTGCTGAATGGGAGTTGCAGGGCTGCAGGTGGCCATGAGTGCAGTACGCTGTTTCTTGCAGGTGTCGTTGAGGTTGCAGGCTTTTGCTGCGTCCAGGCATGGATTGCAGGGCTTGCCGGTGTCAGAACACAGATTCCCTTTTGCAGAAGCGGAGTCCATGGCTGTGGGCACAGATAGAGGAGAGCATTGAGGGTCAGCATGCTTGGTTAAACAGAGACAAGTCAGATTCGAGTGAAAATACGTATTTAGATGTGTCTACTCAGGCACACAGGCGACGCACTGTCAGGTTGCTTCAGCTTTTGAGCCTGCAAATGTCAATGCACATGTATTCCTCTAATAAAGGCATTTTGCAATACTCGTACATGAAAATAATCAAGACAAGCACATTTATCAAATATTACCCTGGCTGTGCATGTGTCCTCCAAATTAGCCTCTATTCACATCTCAGCTTGAAAACCATGACATATTATGACCTTTTCTGACTTTTTGATAGGAGCTAACATGATCTCTAATAGTGTTTTTCATTTCAACATGCACAGGCGGCTTCATGCTAGTCAAGCTTTTGTCCTTTGAAGCATGTTTAATTAGATTTTGCCCAATGAGAACTGCTGGATAAGCCATTGTTAGACATCTTGGGTGGTTCAGTGTGAAATAGCTCTTGCTTGTCATTTAGAAGATAGTCTCAGTCTTTTCTGAGTTGAAATTCTTACTGAGATGGCTTTGTCATTGTCATGCTCCAGGCTGAGACTGGTCACACTAGCATGATTTTGTGAATATTTAATTATCTACTTTTGGAAACACTCGAAGGCAGTGGTTCTCAACCCGCGGCCCATCACTAATTCAAATGCGGCCCACCATGCTGAACACAATTTAAAAAATAACTTTCTGTTTTACAATTCATTTTAGTTTTTACATTAATTTAAAAATGTACTAAACAAATATAAGCTCTAATGTTTTTATGTAAAATAATTTAGTTTTTCATATATTATTTTCAGACATGAGCAGACCTGTATTCACGTAGGCTAATTAACGGTACGCTAGGGCTGTGCAAAAAATCTAATGCGATTTTCATGCGCATCTCATCAGTAAAGGCACTCCTGTGATTAGTAGTAAATCTCCAGCACGTGCATTCAGATGGAGCGGCATTTACTACACAGAGCCGTAGTTCACTGACAAGCTACACAAAATCGCGTTCAAAATCGGCAATGAATCGCATGCGATTTTGTGTAGCTTGTGTGAATGCACATTTTCTGTCAGGACCACTATCGTCAAAGATGATTGACAATTAGCATACAGTTTTGATTGGCAGTATGGTTCTGTTCTGGTCAATAACTCCCTGTGCATCCATGCAGCCTAACATGGATGAGAGCAGGGAGAGCAGCAATAAAACCCCCAGGGTAAACAGAACAGAACCAACATAAATGTATTGCAGATATTGTTAAAGTTCAATAATTTTATGTACACATTTTAGAATTAGTCTGATTCAAATGATAATCAGAAGGCTGAATCCTGCCTGACAAAGGAGGAGCTGGGGATGAAGGGTAATTAGCTATTGAGCAATGCGAAAACTGCTGATAATACTGAGGGACCTTATATATGAATGCTTAGATAGGTGTCGTATTCCTATAGTAGATGGGGATCAGCTGAGAGTCAGCTGATGCGAGCTTGACTAACATGACCTGCCAGAACTAACGCTACGCTTGATTTCTGCAATGTCACGCGTCAAGCCACACTACCGTGTGCGTCTTACAGACTACAACTTACAATCAATCTTTACTTAATATCCTAATGATTTTTGGCATAAAAGAAAAATCTATAATTTTGACCAATACAAAGTATTTTTGGCTATTGCTACAAATATACCCCAGCGACTTAAGACTGATTTTGTGGTCCAGGGTCACATATGTAAATGATATGCATGCGGCCCGTGAGACTTGCACTTGGACCATAGTGCGGCCCAGTGGACAAAAAGGTTGAGAACCACTGCTCTAAGGGTTGTTAAGGCAATATTTACCCAGTGATATTTAACTTTTTATGTTAGTCATTTTGGTTTAGATATTTGTGAATGCTCTTTTACATTCAAGTCTGTCCATTAGTGGAGCTGGATGCATCTTTCAAAAAAATGAATGTGGATTAATTTTGCTTAACATTCCTGGAACTTGCATTTTTGTGTCTATTCTTTTTAGTGAATCAATATAGTATAACCAATGTGGTCCGATTCATGAATGAATTAATCTTTAGAAAATTTTCTTCTTGGGGGCTCAAAAATATGTAGTGCAATTAGTGTAGTAGTCTGATACCTGAAATTATGACATTTACAAGTATTTTTATAACATACAACGTGACAGTGTAAATGAACTAATCACCCTTATGAGTTGATTCTTTTTGGTGAATCTATAGCATAAATTGTGACCATGTTTTAGTCTGATTCCCCAAAAAATTAACACGATCATTTTGGTGATCCAAAAACATGCAGTCATTGTAGTGTTATTCCTGACAGATGGCTCTTAAGATCAGTGTTATCAGTGTAGTCTGATTTCTGAACAAATGATTCTTAAAGGAGTCATATGATGCGATTTCAATTTTTCCTTTCTCTTTGGAGTGTTACAAGCTCTTGGTGCATAAAGAAGAATTCAGATGTGTGCAGCACATTTTATGGAGGACTGTTTACTGATCTTAGTAGAGTAGACTACAATGCCAGCTGTTCTGACTCAAAGACTGTAAGTAAGTTTTTTATATTTAAAGAGTTTTTATATGTTATATTTTTAAAGCGAGTTTTTTGGGCAGTATAGAGTAGGGCTTGTTGTTTGTCATTCCTCCGATCACAAATGCAGACATGGTTTTATGTTTACATGGCGCCGATGAGCTTTGTAAAAATCGACGCGTTTCAGAAAGGCAGGGCATAGAGAAGAAACAATAATTTACAGTATGTGGAAAATAATGTGTTTTTTTAACCTTAAACCGCATAAACACATTTCATTACACCAAATACACAAAATAATGTTATTTTTAGCAGCATCATATGACCCCTTTAAGATCTGGTTAATTTTAGTGAATCAAAAACATGCTGCATATACTATGTATGAGCCAAAAGAAAGAAATCTATTTTGGTAGAAAAATATTTTTGTATGTATACTGTAATGAAGCAATCACATACTATTGCTGTTGAACAGCAAATCACATGGGAAATATTGTTGGGCCAAATACAAAGTTTTTGCCTGTGTGGGGTCTGGCAGCGAAGACATGGTCCTTGGAGGCCCCCTTTATCTGTAATGTGTCAAGGTTCTGATTTATTCTAACCAGTGTGTGCTTTTTAAGGAGTCTTAACATCCCACCCCAAAGGAACACTGGCCAACATTTCCAAAACTCATTATCTCATTTTGCATCTTCAAATATGCTGATAAACCTCACAGTTTGCAAAGGGCAAAACTGTTCAAGTGGAAAAAAAGGAAAAGCTCTCAAGTCCTGCCAGAAGTGATAAATATTCTTTGCATATAGGAACGCAATGGCCAATTAGCACTACGCCAGAGCTACCTTGTTATCTCTCTGACAGACAAGGTTTTTACAGTATCCCTGGCTCAAAGCGCTTCCTTACTGCGCGCTCGCACATGTTTTATTAAAGTTGAGGGAATCAGGCAGGGGCTTCAAAACAGATCTCACTGAGGCCTCGCTTCTCACAAGGTCATGTAAGTGGAAAGTGTACCTGTCCGCTGATTGCCTCACTAGCAAAAACATCACTGCTCTCTTGCCAGACAACAGCTCCTCACCCCTCTTTCCCAATGACTTATGACGCAAACACAATCTCACTTCTTCTTCAGAAACCCCTAGAAGTCCTTAGACAAGGACTGTGTTCATCAAACAGCCTGTTCTTAATGGAATTGATAAAAACAAATAAACTTTAAATGCCATGTTTTGGAATCATAGCTCAAATATGTATGCTCTTATGTGCTAAATCAAAATAATCAAGTACAAAATTAAGGCTGGGGGAAATATCCATAAACCCTTGTGCTTTAATAATTAAATTATGTTTGTTTGGTCAAAGGATGGTAGCTTAAGGGTGCATGAAGTAATGCACGTTTGAGTTCTCTTCAGTACTGTTAATGTTGTTGGTATTAGTTTTTCTTGCTGTTTCAAAGAGCAGTTTTATGTGAATTACTGGGGAGAAAATACCCAATAATTTCAAACGGTGCAGTATATATTGATACCATATTGGTTATTGGGCAATATTAGAATTTATTTTATTTTATTATTAATGTTTTTTAATGAATGCAGTTTTTACAATACATGCAGTTGTATTCAAAAGTTTAGGATTGGTTAATATCTTATGTCCAGTATTCATTTGATCAAAAATACAGTAAAAAACAGTAATGTTGTGAAATAATACTGCAATTTTAATGAACTATTTTCTATTTGAATATATTTTAAAATGTCACTTATTCCTGTGATTTTCAGCAGCCGTCACTCAGGTATTCAGCAGGAATGTTATGAAATGCTAGCAATATTAATAGCAATGTCCCCAAAATTCAAGATATGATTGGCCCTGTATGAGTTATTGTTTTTGTTTATAACATATTTAAGCAATATCACGCAATTAAGAGTGCTATTTTACAGAATATCAGCATGACTGCAAATGTGATATTTATTATAATTAATTATTATAATTTGACCATTTTTAGACACACAATATTGCCAACAAAACCGTTCCAGTCAAAGCAGAACAGTTGCAACAAAGAGTGGTGTTTCATTCTTAATTGATTCAACATTTATGAATGAATCGGGTAAATTAATAATTCAATGACCCATTTATAAAGTCACTTGGATTGTACAGGAATAAATCAGCCAGTCTGAACAAACTGTTTGAATGAATGAATGATATATGATTCATTTATTTATATTTTCTGTCACCTTCTGGCAGTTTTAGTTTCATATATAATAGTATAAATTATATTTTTCCAATTTTTCATATTTTTATATTCAAAATTAATGTAATTACATTATTTGTGACCCTGGACCACAAAACCAGTCATAAGTTGCACAGATATATTTGTAGCAATAGACAAAAATACATTGTATGGGTCAAAATTATCCATTTTTCTTTTATGCAAAAAATTATTAGGATAGTAAGTAAAGATCATGTTCCATGAAGATATTTTGTAAATATCTTACCGTAAATATATCAAAACTTATTTTTTTATTAGTAAAATGCATTGCTAAGAACTTCATTTGGACAACTTTAAAGGTGATTTTCTCAATATTTTGATTTTTTTTATTATAAAATGATTTTTGATTTTGATTATATCTCAGCCAAATACTGTCCTGGAAATCATGATAATCTTTTAAGATTCTTTGATGAATAGAAAGGTCAAAAGAACAGCATTTATTTAATAAAAAATAAAAAAATTGTGTGTAATATTATCTTTTGTCACATTTGATCTTTTTAATGTGTAATTTCTAAATAAAAGTATTAATTTCTTTTTAAAATAATAAAATTCTTGTATTGATGGCCATTGAGAAATTTCTCTTTGTTCTGACTTAAAAGGGTCATGAATTAAAATCTGATTTTCTTTGATCTTATGGCATGTACAAGGTCATTGTACTATAAAATCATGCTGTGAGTTTCAGAGCTCAAAACTTCCTTGTTTCAGGTTCATTGCACCAGATGACAGACTGTTGAGCGTATGAATACAGTGATCTCATCATTGCAACTCGAGTTTTGCACTCGCAAATGCCTTCATCATAACTACCAGTGATGTACAGTAAATAAGAGATTCATTGTGCAGTGTAGACTGCATCATTGATAATAAATTCACACTGTGTGACTCCAGCGATTATAAAGAGAGCGTTCATTGATCGTTTTCTGTATATAATTTAATCACAATTTAAATAACTGATTATTTTCACCCTATTAAGAGAAACAACATGATCTACTAATGCAAAAACAGCAATAAATGATTTTGAGACAAAGAACATCTGACTGTACACAATCTCATCTCAGCAACTTGGCAAAATCTGATTATCATACATCCGGCACCAGGTTAAAATAAAAATTAATCCATGCTCCTCAGAACCTTTTCTTGCTTTTAAATCCGCTGGCAATTGCAGAGCATAAACACTCTTTCAACATCACTCCCATCTTAGCTGGCTGTTCCACAGTAATCAATTGGAAACACTCATCGAAAGCATCCTTTAATGTTCCACTGCTCTCTCTATAGTGTGGCCATTCTTTTTTCTTTCTTTTTTTATAAAGTCCCTTTCTATTATCCTCTTATCTCCCTTTCCTGTCTTGAGAATCTATCATACCCGGGTCCGATGGCAATTCTTTAAAGAACCAAGCAGATGTGAGCAGTCATCTGTTCAATGACAAATGAACAGGAGAGCCATGTAACAAGATGTCTGATTATTTTTATGTTATGAGTGCTTTTCCAGTCCTGTATTAGAAGCGAAACGTGTGCTCAGAGGTGTGTTGTTTTGGTCTTGATATTCATCTTATCTCGTGTCAGAGGGAAAGGGTCTCTAACCAATCCTCAAGGAGAGCCAGTTTACGGAGGCTTTCGCCAGAGAGGGAAAGGAATTATGAAAGGAAAATATTTGATTTTGTTTTGGCTTCAGCCCTGAGTGGAGAAAATCTGCTGATTTTAGACTGCATCTTGCACATTTTGCGTTTGATTTAAGCGACTAGTCATATTTAAGGGAGACTAGGGAGTGTAAAAACATGTCAAATTTGTTTTATAATTCAATTTGTGATCAGAAATCTGGTGTAATCTGAATCAGCATGTATTTTTATATATAACATATGCATAACCTTTGCAACTACACTGAACAAAATTATAAACGCAACACTTTTGTTTTTGCCCCCATTTTTCATGAGCTGAACTCAAAAATCTAAGACTTTTTCTATGTACACAAAAGGCCTATTTCTCTCAAATATTGTTCACAAATCTGTGTTAGTGAGCACTTCTCCTTTGCCGAGATAATCCATCCACCTCACAGGTGTGGCATATCAAGATGCTGATTAGACAGCATGATTATTGCACAGGTGTGCCTTAGGCTGGCCACAATAAAAGGCCACTCTAAAATGTGCAGTTTTATCACACAGCACAATGCCACAGATGTCGCAAGTTTTGAGGGAGAGTGCAATTGGCATGCTGACTGCAGGAATGTCCACCAGAGCTGTTGCCGTGAATTGAATGTTAATTTCTCATCTTCACCTCCAAGATCGGAGGCCACCCAGCCACCCGGACAGCTGCTGCAACAATCGGTTTGCATAACCAAAGAATTTCTGCACAAACTGTCAGAATTCGTCTCAGGGAAGCTCATCTGCATGCTTGTCATCCTCATCGAGGTCTCGACCTGACTGCAGTTCGTCGTCGTAACCGACTTGAGTGGGCAAATGCTCACATTCGATGGCGTCTGTCACTTTGGAGTTTGGAGCAGGGGTCGACCGATATGTGTTTTTCAAGGCCGATGCCGATACCGATTATTAAGTGAAAGTGAAAAAAGTGAAAGTGACGTGACATGTGGCCAAGTATGGTGACCCATACTTGGAATTAGTGCTCTGCATTTAACCCATCCTAAGTGCACACACACAGCAGTGAACACACACAAACCCGGAGCAGTGGGTAGCCATTTTTATGCTGCGGCGCCCGGGGAGCAGTTGGGGGTTCGGTGCCTTGCTCAAGGGCACCTCAGTCGTGGCATTGAAGGTGGGAGAGAGTGCTGTACATTCACCCCCCCACCTATAATCCCGCAACCTTTGGGTTACGAGTCCGAGTCTCTAACCATTAGGCCACGACTTCCCCTAGATTATTACAGATCAAGTAGACCGAAAACCGATATATATATGTCTGGTGTAAAAACGAAAATTAATGTCAAAATTAAGAATAACAAGGGCTCTGACAAAAACTGCCTTCCCTGGTGTTGGTTGAGTGTAGTACTCCCACAGTAAACTCGTTATTTTAAAGATTTAATTTAAACTCTTTATTTTTTGGCAAACTCTTTATTTAATGGGTTTACCATTAAAATTAAAACATGGAAGAAATAGCGTATTGTGTGATTATTCTTTTAAACAAAAGTTGTAATAATTGTTGTAGTAGTCAGGGGTTAAAGCAAAAAAATATATATTTTGACAGAAAAATTTTCATCGGCCAAACCCCATTCCCCAGCCATACCTGTCACACACCCAGTTTAAGAGCAGTGTTTTTCTTCTTGTAATCAAGAGCGCTTGTCCTCCTAACTAAAAAAAATTAAGGAGCACCTTCTGATCAATAATCAAAAATTCTGATAAAAAATTTGCCATCCTAATATGAGGTGAAGTGATTTACATGGACATTTTCTTTTTACCTTTGCAATGGCATCATTTTCATCTGTAAAATTCAAAAATGTATATTTATAAGCTTTTTACAATTTCTATTTAAAACAATATAATAAGAATAAGACAAACAAGTTACCAATCATGAAATTAGTATTAATGAAAAATTAATTTGTACTACAGAGGTGCACGAAAAGAACACAAAAGTGGCTTGTAGGTACATTTTCAGACATTCAGTGAGGCTCAGAGGTGGCATGAGTGCAATTAAATTCATAAATTCATGTGGATATTAATGTTTTAGATAAAATTTTGAATACGGAAATATTAAATGATTTAAATAACCGCAATTATACCTAAACATGAAACTGAAACTGCCAGCAGGTGGCGGCAAATCACAGATTTTATCACTGAATCATTCATTCAATTGATTCGTTTGAACGGCTAATTCATTCAGGA
>NW_015505657.1:460834-467100 GCF_001515645.1 Sinocyclocheilus grahami | reverse complement strand
CAGAACACCGGCAGAACAACAACAATGTGCTACATGTTTCTTTTCCCCTCATTTTTTCCAATTGACGGAAATCCGTCGTAGTGACGGAAAACTTTAATCCCTTAGTAGTATTACATCATACTACACCACAGTAATATATTTCTGATTATTTTTCTGATAATTTCATTAAGCTAACCCGAATTTATATTTTGACGGGTTGCCATGAGGAACTTGTTTCTGTAGGTCTATGTAAATGATATGAAGATAGTTTTACTCCAATGAAACTGTCAAATGCTCATGAAGTGAGTCTTAGAGGGAGTCAGAGCAGTTCTGGAGATGTGCATGTATTTATGTCCTCATATGCTGAAATCACCGCGAGCGTCGCACACTTTGTATGTGTAGAAAACAACACTGCTCGTCTGGGCCATTTACATACACAGAGACACGCAGAACATGCTGGATCCATATTTAAATAGTATTTTTGTGGCTTAATATTTACAGATACTAGTCCATATTGCGACTCTACTTAAGTGTACTGACCTACTGTTGATTAATTCATCCAAACTTTGACAAATTCCCTGACATTCCGCGTCATACAGTAAATTCCATTTATATGACTGCCAGGCAGATAATCGGTCAACCCCTACTTTGGAGAGGCATCCCGGTTTTCACTGTACAGGGCAGATGGCAGACAGTGTGTATGGTGTTGTGTGGGTGAGTGGTTTGCTGATGTCAACGTTGTGAATCGAGTGGCCCATGGTGACGGTGGGGCTATGGTATGGGTAGGCATGTATTCTGGACATTGAACACAGGGGTGTTTTATTGATGGCATTTTGAATGCACAGAGATACCGTGACGAGATCCTGAGGCCCATTGTTGTGCCATTCATCCACGACCATCACCTCCTAATTCATTCAGGAATGAAGCAAGTGACTGTCTTTATGAATGGGTAATCATGAATCACTGATTCACTAGATTCGTTCAAAAACGCACTTTCATTCATGAATGAAACACCGCTGTGTTTGCTTTTGAGATGTGAAGCGGCTGAGCTGTTACTTTATTTGCAACTATTTTCGTTGATGAAATAGAGCAAAATCAGGCAGTACGTGTTTATTGAGCTGTACACAGAGACACGCAGAACATGCTGGATCCATATTTAAATAGTATTTTTGTGGCTTAATATTTACAGATACTAGTCCATATTGCGACTCTACTTAAGTGTACTGACCTACTGTTGATTAATTCATCCAAACTTTGACAAATTCCCTGACAATCCGCGTCATACAGTAAATTCCATTTATATGACTGCCAGGCAGATAATCGGTCAACCCCTACTTTGGAGAGGCATCCCGGTTTTCACTGTACAGGGCAGATGGCAGACAGTGTGTATGGTGTTGTGTGGGTGAGTGGTTTGCTGATGTCAACGTTGTGAATCGAGTGGCCCATGGTGACGGTGGGGCTATGGTATGGGTAGGCATGTATTCTGGACATTGAACACAGGGGTGTTTTATTGATGGCATTTTGAATGCACAGAGATACCGTGACGAGATCCTGAGGCCCATTGTTGTGCCATTCATCCACGACCATCACCTCATGTTGCAGCATGATAATGCACGGCCCCATGTTGCAAGGTTCTGTACACAATTCCTGGAAGCTGAAAACATCCCAGTTCTTGCATGGCCAGCATACTCACCGGACATGTCACCCATTGAGCATGTTTGGGATGCTCTGGATCGGCGTATACGACAGCGTGTTCCAGTTCCTGCCAATATCCAGCAACTTCGCACAGCCATTGAAGAGGAGTGGACCAACATTCCACAGGCCACAATCAACAACCTGATCAACTCTATGCGAAGGAGATGTGTTGCACTGCGTGAGTCAAATGGTGGTCACACCAGATACTGACTGGTTTTCGGACCCCCCCGGACCCCCCAATACAGTAAAACTGCACATTTTAGAGTGGCCTTTTATTGTGGCCAGCCTAAGGCACACCTGTGCAATAATCATGCTGTCTAATCAGCATCTTGATATGCCACACCTGTGAGGTGGATGGATTATCTCGGCAAAGGAGAAGTGCTCACTAACACAGATTTAGACCGATTTGTGAACAATATTTGAGAGAAATAGGTCTTTTGTGTACATAGAAAAAGTCTTAGATCTTTGAGTTCAGCTCATGAAAAATGGGGGTAAAAACTGAAGTGTTGCATTCATAATTTTGTTCAGTATATGTTAAAAAAACAAACCAAAATCCTTCCTTCAAATTGCTCACATAGTGTAAATTTGTGTGCATTTTCATTTCAAGATGTACACAAGTAAACCGATGCAATAAATGTGAGGATTTGTTCAAATGTAGCTAACATTTCTGTACAGACTTGCCTTAAGGGAGTTGTTGAAGTGTATAGTAATAATTTGAGCACTTATTCACGTGTTACATGTGCTTTTTATCGTCGCATACAGACACTTAAGAAGTTATTCACAATCTATGTGCATTATGCAAATATTCAAGGATCAGTGCCGCCCTGTGTATTCAGGTCACTTAGTAGATTATTAATACAAACACCATCTCGAGTGTGCTTGTTGGTCCATGTATTTAGTCTTTTTTTCTTATTCTTGCAGAAAAGCTATTTAGAGGGTTCAGATTTGATTTCACAAACCTGTAAATGAGTGTTTCTTCAATTACAGGCGTCCCAGGGGTTGACTTTTATTAAAACTAACACTTTTTTTTTCTTTTTGTTATATGAAAGTCACATAAAAATTCTTGGAAACATCTCACTAGGCTTTCCTCATTTATTTTTGCTGCTTATAAAGGTGTGGTAGACCCAGACTTTTAAGCTTAAAATATGAAAATCCATCACAAAATACTAATTAGTAGTAAGCAAGAAGAAATAAACAGAGAAAAAAGCCAATCATTGTGCTTTGAGTATTATTTATACACTGTTGTAGTATTTATTCATATTTTGAATTGGCTTTTATTTTTATATTTTCAATTTTCATTTGATTTAGTTTTAGTAATTTTATAATACATTTTATTTTTTAAATGTCTATTTAGCTTTAATAAATTATTTCAGTTTTAGTTTTAATCATTTTAATACTTAGACTAATTTTATTTCAGTTAGTTTCATATTTATTATGTAATATAAAAATTATTTTAAAAATGTATTTATTTATTTATTATCTTTTGGTTGTGGTATCATTTCCATCACGACCAACAATTTTCCACTAATAACGTTTTTTTCAGAAGTTAGCATTTTAATTTTCATATTATTAACATATTTATTTGTGTGTATTCAGAATAGATACAATAATACATAAGAAAGGTAGACACAGGATTCTGTAATTTTATTCCAAAAATGTTTAAAATGTAATTTCCAGCACATGATACTTATTAAAAAATATATTCACTGAAGAAGTACCCAAATTAGTATAGGTATTCAAGGAATTGGCTCTGAAACAAGCTGCATAAAATAAAACCTAAAATGAAGCAATTTCACATTTCATGATGTTTTTCTTACGTGGGAATATAATAGAGCAGAACAGCAAAACAGGTGTAAGACAAATACAGCAGAAATAATGGAAACTGCCACGCTTCTCACAAAAGACCTCCTTGCCTATAACATATGAAAGCATTTTCTAATAGTGCATTTACTACCTAAATGTCCCTGACATGCCAAATAATTCTCAATATGATTGCATATGTGCCTGTACATGGTCTAAAGCATCTGGAGCCTGTAGAGATGGTTTTTCAGATGGCCTCCTAGTCGGTTTTAAATAAGGCTACAGATTACCTCTGCTGTGATCGAAAAATGAGAAACGTGAACAGTCGCATAAGGAATAGAAAACAAAAATTGCTTTTTTTGTGGCTGTATGGTGGATAGCTTTTGTTAAAAGCCGTCAGCGAGACCGCAGCGTGTGGTTGATTTTCTATATATGTGTTTTCTGTTTACCCTTTTCACCTAAAGCCCTGCAAACTGGTTTCTGCCTCCCATAAACCGAATTCCAGCAGCCCCAGCACGTCATCATAAGGCTGGGCTGTGAGGAAATGTAATCCATTGGGAGGTGACAATGAATAAGAAAGAAAAACTTGTTTGAGGTAAAATATATGAATCATAGAAACGGCTTTTCAGAGCCTTTCTCAAAGCTGCAATTATGACTAATATGAAGTAATTTCACTCTCCTTGGTGGTCTTTTTGAATGCCCATCATGACTAAAACACATAGTCCCATTCACATTGTTTAAAATGAATTGAGGTTGGGCTTCAGTGAATGGATGGCGACTGCTGCATAATTACTGTACAGCACATAACTTTCCTTGCTAAGAATACATCTGTTTGTTAGAAAGCATTTGATTAATACATCTTTTTTCTTAATGTTAGTTTTTTTATGTGTTTATATAAAGATTGTTATTCAGTTTTTTTTTTTTTTTTACATCAACAAATTCTGTATTTCTTATGCTGTCTCAGTTTGAGAGGATTTTACAGTTTTTCACCCACAGTATTTTTTATATATAAATAAATAAATTAAATATATATTAATAATATTAAATGTATATAATAACATGTCAAAAAATGTAATATGTCAAAATCAAATAACATATCATGTCAATTTGTAATAATGTCTATTCTTATTAATTTTATATGTACTATTAATGATAATGTGAGTAAGGAACACAGTTTTGGCTTAGTGTCAGTGATGAGGAGACTAATTAAATATAAACATATAAATATATTGATATATAAACACAGACACACTAGGGGTGTCGAAATTAATCGTTGCATCGCAATGCGGACGTGGACAATTTTGCATCGATGCAGTAACAGACCATAGTCGATTATAGCCTTCTGACATCATTCGCATATGCACTTGTCACGCGAGTATAAAAAATGCACTCTCTATTTTAAAATTTGAGCCTAGCTTTTTCCCGCACATGGCACGTGTGCGTGCTAGAGACAATCGCGGCAGTTCCCTTTCATGGGAACTTCGAACTGCGTCCTCTAGGGGTCGCTATGGGGAACGCCTCGTCATGACCTGTGTCTGAAGCATACATTGAAAAAACAACAACTCGTTGGCCGGCGACAGCCATGACGTCACTACCGGTGCGACTATAGTATAAATAGGCGCCGGGAGCTACACATGATTCTCTTCTTCGTCTTCATTGACTGTTTTGTTTGAAGCGTGCATTTCTATGGTAAGAGCGATCTCTATTTATCTCATTATGGCGAGCACTAGCAAAGCATTTAAGGATGTGTGCATACATGTTGACACACACGATCGATGCGTTGTTTTGTTTGGGCAAAGAGCACGCACGCGATGTCTCCGAGGGGGCAATCGGCGTGCACTGCGAGCGTTTTTTCCAAGGAAAAAAGCTCCGCTCTCGTTTGTCTCTTATTTCAAGGAAAGAGACAAACGCTTCCCGCGATCCAGGACCCGCCGCTGCTGAGGCACAGAAGGGAATGAGCTTGTGGATCGCACGTGGATCTGGCCGATGAGTTTGAAGGGGGGGTTTCCCTTTCGTGATCGTCGGCTGTACACGAGAGTGAGCCGCTGGAGGATGATGTTATTTCATTAACATTGTCTGATTCAGGGGCCATTGCTCTGCTGGGATCAGCCCAGCAAAAGCAGGAAATAGCTGAGGAGGGCAAAGAAGCTGAGGCTGAGCCTTCCCAATCCTCCTGCCCTGCGTATGATGAGCTTTTGGAAATTATGGATTGCGCCATGGCGAGGCTTTACTTGCCGTGAAGCGGGTGAAGAAGTGACGTCGCAAAATATCTCGATGAACGTTATTTTTCTGGCCATAAACCCTCCAGCTCAGGTGAGCCTTCCTTTCTTCCTGTTTTTCATATAAAGAGTGAGAAGCATACATCCATCGATCCATCGATTCCAGCATACAAGTTATGCCAACATCGATGCGATGCACAAAAGCGGTTATGAGAAGATGCCCCTATAGAGGGACGCTGGTCAGCTATCTCTCCATGGGTGAGACGTCCTCTAAGACTCCCTTCCTTGACATCTCGCTCGGATGCCAGGGCATACGCAGCAGCAGCAGGTCGGGCTGTCGCTTCATTGCCCACAATGGTGATGCTCCAAGCATATCAGGCTGACCGGCTGAAGGACCGGGATAGAAGTCCAGGTCTGAGCCCGAATAACCCAGGGGACCTAGCCCGTCTCAGTTTGAGGATCAGAGACTGGCTCAGAAGGCTAGTGTCGCGACTCGCGCTCCTCCCCCTTCGTGATCATCAGGCCCCCGGCGAATCACTGCAAAAATTTCCTGGACGTCCGGGCTGGGGTTAC
>NW_015505657.1:460033-460349 GCF_001515645.1 Sinocyclocheilus grahami | reverse complement strand
GCCCACTTTTCTAAAATCGACATAGCTGGTAAGTGTGCACGTTATGCTTTGCCCACTTTTCTAAAATCCTGTATGGTAAGAGCTATGCGCAAAGACTTCGTGCTCTTTTTGAGTGGTTTAAAACCCCGGTTCCACCTTGGGCACCACTCCTCTTATGTATCCTCTGAATACCTACTTAGCAGGGTGTTGCTACTAAGGGTCTGTTGAGACGGTTCCTTCAGCACATACAAAGAGAAATGTGCGGTAGCCCCTCTGTGACAGGCCAAGACTAGTATGATTCTAGGCTCTTGGTCGTATTCCCTTAAAGGAATCTATT
>NW_015505657.1:459673-459973 GCF_001515645.1 Sinocyclocheilus grahami | reverse complement strand
TCTGGCCCTAACAGGTAAGTATTTTGGGGTATGTAGCCTAGGCCTTTGGCCATAGGGAATAACTTCACTGACAGCCGTCTAACATCCCAGGGGTGACTCCCATAGCAATATGGTAGAGTTGGTACTTAGTACTCGCCATGGTTCTGGCTTGCACTCCCCTCAGCATGGTGGCGTGGGTATACCGTTCCCCATAGCGACCCCTAGAGGACGCAGTTCGAAGTTCCCATGAAAGGGAACGTCTCGGGTTACTTATGTAACCATGGTTCCCTGAGTAGGGAACGAGACACTGCGTCCTCTAGG
>NW_015505657.1:421459-459094 GCF_001515645.1 Sinocyclocheilus grahami | reverse complement strand
CTGGCCCTAACAGGTAAGTTTTTTTGGGGTATGTAGCCTAGGCCTTTGGCCATAGGGAATAACTTCACTGACAGCCGTCTAACATCCCAGGGGTGACTCCCATAGCAATATGGTAGAGTTGGTACTTAGTACTCGCCATGGTTCTGGCTTGCACTCCCCTCAGCATGGTGGCGTGGGTATACCGTTCCCCATAGCGACCCCTAGAGGACGCAGTTCGAAGTTCCCATGAAAGGGAACGTCTCAGGTTACTTATGTAACCATGGTTCCCTGAGTAGGGAACGAGACACTGCGTACTCTAGGTTTCTTGCCATGCTGCGGACGCAAGCTTCAGACGAAGAAGTGAATGATGTGTAGCTCCCGGCGCCTATTTATACTATAGTCGCACCGGTAGTGACGTCATGGCTGTCGCCGGCCAACGAGTTGGTGTTTTTTCAATGTATGCTTCGGACACGGGTCACGACGAGGCGTTCCCCATAGCGACCCCTAGAGGACGCTGTGTCTCGTTCACTACTCAGTGATCCATGGTTACATAAGTAACCTGAGACGGCTTCATTGCACATGATATGCGCTGTGAGACACGTGTGTATTGCTTGACTGCTTCCATTCGCTGTTATTTTAGTCTTTTACTTTAGATGTGCTTTCATTTATGCCGTTTGGAATCCAGTAACCTACGTATTAGATGCACGAAACTCACGTACTGACAGACTTTTACGTGCGCTTTGTGCTTGTCCTGAAGCTCGCGGCTGCTGCGGTTAAATGCACTTGCATCCAGGAATGTAAATTTCATCTAACAGTTGGGGGGGACAATAATCATAAAATTTCTCAAGAGCAATTTTTGAAGGGGACACAAATAATACAGCTAAAATTGTACTTGTAAGGATATGTATATACAGAGGAAAGCCTTACTACTATTAGTGCAGCAGGGAGACGTGCCATATTAGACAACGTCAAGCTGTTGTGGTCGTGCCGAGACAGCGCTCGTGTCCGTTGTATCTGTCACAGTGTTGCCAAGTCCGCAGTTTTCCCGTGGAATTGGGCTACTTTATCACTGTTGGCGCGGGTTGAAGCGACCCCAATAACATGTATTTTATCCCCCAGAACGTGATTTTTACCGGGACACCCCCCTCGAAATGTGGTTAGTTTGGGCTAGTTTTGGGTAGCAATTGGGAGGGTTTTGTTGTGAAAAACATGGCAACCCTTTTCGTCAACCAGGTAACATTATTATTGCTAACAAAGCGACTCATCGAAAAATACATTGGCATCATCTGTATTAAAGAGAAAATAATCACTTCATCCGATGTTTAAGTGAATAAAATAGCCTTGACAGCCTTACTTACTGGAGTTCCACAACTATTGGCTTTGTTGTCTCTCACCAGACTCGTGTGTGTGTGTAGGTGATGTAAAAGAGGAAAGCAGGCATTTAGACCAAAGCACTGTGAGGCAAGGGAGGGGGAGACTCAAAATGTTTCTAAACTTAAAATGCATTTTTGCTCTGTTTGTGTTGTTTTACTACTTACACAATTATTTAAAGTATAAAACATTGTTATTTACAATACACAGACTGGTTTTCAATCATATTTTTAGGGGGGGGCAACCCTCAGATTGTGTGGGGGGGGGTCACATAGCCGGGATTTCCGCCTATGCTTGCATCTACTTTTATGATATGATATTGATGTAAACAATCAGTTATGTTTTCAGAACTGATATGTCGAAATAGATCTGTGCATTTGTGTGAATGCAGCCTATTAAAGCTACCACATTCTATGATCTCATCAGTAATAATCAAATGGCAAAAAAATTAAATAAAAACCCATAACTATGACTAGCCTATCTGTGAACTTTCGCATACTTAAAGCACTCCCAGATAATGAAAGTGCTTTTTGTTTATCCCTTGTAATTGCATTTTCCCCCTTTATTACTTTATATTTGCTTGTATGTTTTAAAAGCTATATTTACTTTTAATTCTTAACAATAATTAATCAATTATATATTAATTAATATATTAATTAATTAATATAATATTAATCATATTAATAATTAATTAGTTAACATAAATATTTTAAAAAGTAGCCTGCTTACTTTTAATTTAATTTAATAAAAATGCACAAAATAAATGTGATATAATTGTGATGCATCGTGATATCGAATTGAATTGAATCATTGACATGATAATCGTAATCGAATTGAATCGTGAAAACAAGTGCCGATTCACACCCCTAAGACACACACACACACTAACTAAAAGACAGTAGTTACTGTTTCCTTGATCCTTGCTATGCTTAGTGTCACAGACGTGATAAAAACAAGTTTTAAAATACACAGTCTGGATCCACAAAGAAATGACTTCTGGATGTGTTGACATTGAAGCATTTAGGCATATGCAAGCAATAGTTTTTTCACTGTTGATTGGATACAATTGGACATTTCTCTCATGCTGGATGTGCTAATATAACATTACTGCTACATAGCAAACTGTAGATCTGTAGAAATAAATTAATCACACTTAAACTGTCTGAGAGTATGAGAAGATGTATGAATATAAAGGACAGTGCTAACCTTGAACAGAAAAACTGGGCTTTCTTTAACCGCTGAAAAACATAGAAAAGCTCTTAAGATGTCTTCACTTACCAGAAATAATGGAGGCGAGTCTAAACTCATCAGAGAGATGCATTGGTTCATATGGGGAGGTCTCATACAGTTCTTCTCCTTCAAAATAACACAAAAACAGAGAAATATTAACATTGTTTGGGTTTTACAGGAATATAATGTCCTGGTTAGGACAGGGCATGTGGGTCAATTAATAAGTATTTTTCGAATACATCTACATCTTGCAAAGGTTATAAAGATAAATACACATTCTATAATACAAGATTCCTTAAAATAATGCTTTCAAATGGCCAGACTCCTTTAAACTCTCACACTGTTTCAAGTACACACTCTCTCAAGAATTACAGCTCAGCAGTCTTTTGTCCAGATTTGTACTGGCCAACAATCACAAATTAGGTCCCCAGTGTTGCATCCCATTGGATGTGTCCAGAAAGTCTGCTGTTTTCTAATCCAGGGCCTTGAGCTGGAGCCCACAAAGAAGTGCAACCAATCTGCTAACTGGTCCCAGCAGAGGTGCCGCTATAACAATGAAAGCTGTGACACTAGACCTTCAACAGACTGATGTGAGGCTCTCAGATGAAGACTTCCAGCTGTCTAGCTCTTTAATATTTTCCTTTGAGATCAATAGAAAAAGTTTCTGTTGGGTGGTTAGCACAAATTCTCCTGACACATTAACACATGGTGCTCATTTGGGAAATGCAGGATTGAATGTGCCCTGTGTCATGTACCAATTCTAGCAGTCTGCTTCTAATCTGGTGGGATTCAGGCTGATTAATATCATTAAAGTGAAACTTTTTTCTCAGAATTGCATGATATAAACTCGTAGTTGTGAGTTATGAAGTCAGAATTGTGAGATATAAACCTGCAATTGCAAGTTATAATGTCCAATTCTGAGGAGAAAAAAATACTATGTTCTCAGAATTGCAAGTTTATATCTCACAATTCTGATTTAATAACTTGCAATTCTGAGAACAAAAGTCAGAATTGTGAGTTTTATTACTCAGAATTGCAACAATTGCGAGAAAATTTCAGAACTGCATATTTTTCTCGCAATTGCAAGTTTATATCACGCAATTCTGAGAAAAAAAGTCAGAATTGTGAGTTTTATTACTCAGAATTGCAACAATTGCGAGAAAATTTCAGAACTGCATATTTTTCTCGCAATTGCAAGTTTATATCACGCAATTCTGAGAAAAAAAGTCAGAATTGTGAGTTTTATTACTCAGAATTGCAACAATTGCGAGAAAATTTCAGAACTGCATATTTTTCTCGCAATTGCAAGTTTATATCACGCAATTCTGAGAAAAAAAGTCAGAATTGTGAGATAAAAAGTTGCAATTGCCTTTTCAATTTTTTTATTTAGTGGTGCAAACGGGCTTCCATAGAAAGTCAATGGGGTTCAGTGTGGATTGTATGGATACTAGCAGAGGAAACATTCTTCAAATGTTAAAACTTTAAATATATTAGAATCAAATTTTTGAAGAAAGTAAGTTTATTGGTGAACTGTCCTTTTAAATGAGAATTTTAAAAAGGCTTAATGGGTTTGGATCTGTTTTCCAGTAAAACTGGGTTCTAGTTTATATTTTTTGAAGGATAGATGAAGATCACATCAGTTACAGATTGACTTAGTCCAGCTGTAAATAATGACTTATGTGCATTGGCTGGGCTTAGGTGCCATATGCCGGTCACAGCTCCACATCATGATGCCAGGTGCTCCTGTCATCCTATGATGCTTCTCAACATCATCATCATCCCCAGCTTGTGTGTCCCTATTCCCAGCCCATTGGGCTCAGAGGGCCCTTTGGTCTCGGCAGTGTCTTTGTGTGCACCCCAAATGTACCTCTGGCTGGCAATTCTTTTATGGGATCATCCTGGATCAAGAATTTATCTGCTGTGTCACTGTAGCTCTCCGCTATCCGCCTCCCAGCTCTGCTGCTGCTGTGTGGCCACCTTTATGTTCTGTTCCTCAATGAGTTAATCCTGCAGACACAGCCTTAATCTCTGCCGTACCAGCCCGCAGTGCCTGCACAGGGAAAAATATTGCCAAGTTCCAGAGGGGGGAACCGCTAGTGGCATAAAATAAGTGGACACATAAATCTCGGGATAGAGGAGTTTGTCCCCCGTCATATTTGTGGAGTGTACTAGGCGTGTATTTAGCATAAATTAGGTGAGTGTAATCTTCAAAACTTGATCCTGCTGAGAGTTTTCAGCAGGACATTACAGAGCACAGATGCTGACATGATAAATGCAAAAGAGTGCTTATTGGCCGCGAGTTACTCAAGTAAGCAGATTTAACAATTCAGAGAACACAAACATACACTGACATTGTCCTTGCCGCTGACTTTGTCCGTTGCACTGTGAAAAAATGCTGTGACTTGAAGAATTCAGCAGATGGAGAGCTTTCCCAAGATACTGAAATTAGACTCAGCATTGGGATGCTGGAAAGATTTCAAATGTGAGAACTGCAATATTTTAGAGTCATACAATTGACCTATCAGGATCTTTACACTAATGAGGAGTTTATAATGAATTATGTCTAAAATGGATTAAAATAAGAGATAAAATGACCTTCAATCATCAAAAACGACTTTGCAGCCACTGGAAAATGATATCATGATTGGCTGATGGCAAAACCAGAGTGCTCACGATCCGAAACCCTTTGCTTGCCTCTATCCTGAGGGCAGCCGATCTAAACATATAAATCCAAAGTTCTGTCATGAAACTCTAGATGGCGCAGGACGATAGGTTCTAACGCAATCTGACATAATGACATCATTATTCACATGGCACAGCTGTATCAGCAACCAATGAGCTTGCTGCTTAGCATACAAATACTTGGCTAGTGTTTGCTGTAGCAGTTGAGCTATCAACTGCAGTGAACTATCCTTTTAATGTTTTTATTTTTATTATTATTATTTTAATGAAATGATACTCTAAATAACAAACTAAATCTGCCAACAGGTGGCGGTAAATGTCTTTGAGTTATTCATTCATTCGCACGGCTGATTTATTCAGGAATGAAGTTAACGGCTCTCTTTATGAATGGGGCTTTGTCTGATTGGTTCACACGATTCGTTCAAAAATCGGATTCATTCAGAAACTAAACACTGCTGTGTTGCTCGGAGACACACAACAATTCTGCTATGGCTTTAAAGGTAATATGTTCTCTGCAAAATTTAGCAAAAACACATAATATTGTGTTTAAAATATAACACAATATCAACTTCTTATTTACTGAACTGTTGTATAAAATCACATTTAAACTCGTGATATTCGGGACAAAATCAGCACTTGTCTGATATTGCTCTCCCTGCTTGTGTGGTGTGATATCGCTTATCATGTGATATAAAGATGAGACAAAAACCCATAGCCTACAGGGGCATTTTTGCACCAATATCTTGAATTTTAGGGCATAACTGCATTAATGGAGTTGTTGCTCTGCATCATTTGTCAACAGTCAACTATATGAAATGTAAGATTTATCACCCCGGCTAGTGCTAATTCTTAATAACTAATTCTTATTTAACTCATTTTTATTTTAAATAATGATGACTTTGTCTTTTAGGGGTAATTCCTCAGCACAAATTCAAGTGTGATTTTAAATAACGATTAATTGGATTAATTCATTGGCACATCATATAATTAATTAGATTAAAACATTTTAATTGCTTGACAGCCCTAATCAGAATACATTGCTTCTTTTGAAAGGCTGTAAATGGAGAAAGATGGGCTAACTGACTACTTAACCTGCCAAACATTGACCTTGGAAAAACAACCTGATTTATACTCTTCTGTGGTCTGAAATAATTTCTATGGTTATATTATGTGCATTGCAGAAAACAGATTCAGCAAGGTCTGTGGGTTTTCATAGTAACCGAGCTGAATATTAAGTTGGCTTGGGTGGATACAAGTCAGCAGACACGAGTCAAAAAAGCTACCAAGCCAACTTGATTAAAGTGTGCCATTACATTTTCACTGTCTTTGTGTCACCACTTTTAATTACCTCTGACAATAAAGTTGGCATAATTTCTAATTAACCTCTCTGTCGTAAAAATGCACTTGGTGCTTTCTTCTTGTAAGCCGGGGCCTTTGTTGAAGAAACATCTTCAATGGCATTTTCAGACTCGTTCTGGGAGCACGACTTTCAGATAGAGACTGTCCCCATCTCAGAATTTCAGCAGCCTGTGTCTTCTCCTCATGGAGGCGTAGATGTAACGGCATTGAAAAAATCCTCTCATCAGCCCATGTATTTATCCTCCACTGGCATTAAACTTTAACTGTGAAGATGTGTAGAGCTGTGTTTCCCAAACACTGCCTGATCAGTGAGACGCAAAAACCCCTTCATCCACACCAGACCACAAATGTGTTCCTTTTTACCTCATATACTGTAATACTGGATATTGTTTTGCATTACCATTAATATTATTAGTGATTTATTTGTTTGTTTGTTTTCAAGTCTTTTATTGATGATTTATTTTGAATCTTTTACTTTTGATATATGATATCCTTTTGTAATGATGAATATGATCATGTTTATTTTTTAAACTTTTAATATTTTTATAATGATATGATGAATTTCTGAATGTCATTAATTCATAATTATAATTAATTGATTTTGTCATAATGATATTATAATGATAATATATTTATATTTTATTAGTGATTTGTTTTTAATTATCTTTTATTTTATAAATATTATAATAAATTATAATTATGAATTGTTTGTGGTTTTCATCATTTGCAAGTCGCCTTGGAGTTTACTAAATAAATATATTTGATTTAAATGTATAAAATATATTTTATTTATTACATTATTTGATTTATTGTCTTATAAGTCTTTTAATCTTTTCATCATCACCAACATAATAATAATAATAATAATAATCACTTATGATTTTAAATTCCTAATAATTTTAATTATTTAATTAAATTATTTAATTAAGAAATGCCATTAATTCAGTTTACATTTATAACTTATTTATTTTTAATTTTTTAATAATGATATGCTAATGGAAATATAATTTTATTTATTCATTCATTTATTCATACATCATTAAATTTTTTAAAGGTGTCTTTAACGTAAAATACTAAATCGAATATTCAATTTAAATCTATGCCATTTTTTTAATTTCAAATGCATTCATGACAAAAAAGGATAAATAATTAAATGGATCAATTACCTTCAAAGCTGTTCGGATGATGTTTAGATGAAAAGTCCAACTTATTAGCAGCATAACCATTCAATAAATGTGTTGAGATTTAGTGACATCTATGGTTAAGATCAAAACTTAAAGTGGCGGCACATTTTTATTCTGGAACATTTAGTGCGTCAGTTCTTACACCAGCTCATCTGATGTTTAATAAGGGCTCTTGAGTAAACCTCAGTTCGTGATGTACTAACTTAACAAAAATACACATGTGATGCCGCAACTTATTATAAGCAACACATCCCCATTATACTTCCTTATGGCATTGTGAAAAACAGTAACTGTCATTAGGAAAATGTATCCCTGCCATGATTTTTAGAAAAATAATCCGTTAGTCACATCCATTATTGAGAAGCACCAGGATCTGATTGAATAAAAAATTGAGTTTTTGAAACCTTACAATGAATAATTACTGCCAGTTACATGCACTATGATTAAATATGATGCAAAAAAAAGGCAAAGTTGCATTTAGACTGACTTGAATTTATGTACTAAAACAAGCAGATTATATATGATCAGGTGAATTTATATGATGAGAGAAGGGTAACTGTCACAAACAGCACGTAAGTATTTGCACTTATATGAGCCTGATCTATTATTATCACTATCAGAACTGGTTCAGTCTAGCTGAGCATGGCTCTGTCACTGCGTTTCTTTTCTCTTGCCACCCCCAGATATGAATCAAACCAGTCAGCAGTAATCAGAACAACAACAATGCTGTTCAGAAAGAGACTTTAGGGGATGCTTTTGAAATTGCTTTCTTCTTTTAAAATCAATTAGACCACACAAATTCCCTGCTTGAACAAATTATGTAAGGGACAACTTGTAATGTCGAAGTGAACTCGTTCGTATTTTTGGGTGAAGTGTACATTTTGACCGCATCTACATTCTACATTTGCTATTTTAGATACTCTTTTTAGTCTACTAAAGGCTAATTGAGACTAGAGAAAGCTTCTGAAGTGTAATACTTAGACACAACCAGACTCAGACTCTCATTTATTAGCAAATTAGAAAATTTATCCAAGGACGATTTTAATGACAAATTTATTTATAAGTGAAATTATAATCATCCACACTTTGTATAGGTGAATTAAATTATCATCACCGTTTTAATTATCATTATAGCAAGTGTGAAATATATTGAGAAGTGAAACACATCAACATTGTGGTGTAATTTTAATACACATTTGACTCTTTTACCGTGTGTGTGCGTGTGTCATAGTACTTTCACATGTTCTGAGTTTTTAGAAATGTTATGTTAATCTTATCTTAATCTTATAATAACAAGATTTAATCATTCAAAAATAAAAAAAAATTTAGTTTAACATAACTGAATAATGTAACTATTGCTTGCAGTCATCCCTGTTGCTTGTGCACCTTTTCCTACCCAATTTCTTCCTTCCAGTCAACTTTGCATTTAATATGCTTTGATACAGCACTCTGTGAACAGCCACCCCTTTCAGTAGTGACCTTCTGTGACTTACCCTTTTTGTGGAGGGTGTCAATGATTGTCTTCAGGACCATTGCCAAGTCTTGCAATCTTCCCCATTATTGTGGTTTCAAAGAACAAGAGATACCCGGAATTTATACTGGATGGTCATTTAATGAAACTCAAATGTAAATATTCTAATACTTTGAGATACTGGATTTTTGACTTTCATGAGCTGTAAGCTCTAATCATCCAAATTAAAACAAGATAACTTTTGAAATGTTTTACTTTACATGTATTGAATCTAGAATATATGAAAGTTTCACTTTTTGAAATAAGTTACAAAGAATAACTTTTTCATATTCCATTTTTTTAGATACATCTGTATATATAGTGTTATATATAATTGTTAACAACAACAATCATAATAAAAATAATAAAAATAATAATATATATTATGAACCTCAAAGGATATGTACCTAAAGATGTTCTTGTGTAGAGAGATAGACTAATACATACAATCTACATGTAAAAAGTATGCAAAAAAATCATTTGGTCAACAATGGCCTATTGTTTTCTTAGTTCTGATGGATTATAAGTAATGAGGGTCACACCAATTTACCTAAATGCCATTTAAAGTGGTTTAATTTTGCACATTTAATTTTGCATGGGGTTGAGTAATTGAATATTCAAGGCAAAGTAAGATGCTGGAGGTTGGGCTCGATGAGAAATGGTTAGTTGCGGTAAGATTTATTATGAAAATATCTCCGAAGAGTCTGGAGACAGTTATTATCTTATTTTCAGGAGGAGGTAGGGCTTACGTTTCCCCCATGTTGTGCCTGGTGGGAATCAAAGGATGCAATTAGCAAACAAAGAACAACTGCCTGATACATTGCCTCGACGGAACAAAGTAAATCTGTTGTGAAGTCTAAGCAGATTCATTAATCCACAAATACCAAATGACTTGGCAGCGGAGGGCCCAGTTTTGCTTTACAATTTGTCAGGTGCACAATAGCTAATGAATTCTGCCCTTTTCCCATCCTCATATCTACATGCTTGTTTAATTAAAGCTTTGAGAAAGGGTGGACTACACTGATATTTGATTAAGCATGCTGTTTAAAACCTGCACCTCCATTTCGGTGAAATCCTGGACTATCTGGTGTACTTTGCTAATTATCTTCAATCAATTTAGCTCATAAAACGTGGCTTGGTTAATGCTAATCTTCTGATAAGCTGTAGGAATGTAATTAGTACCGAATCAGCATAAGTTAAGCTGGTAAATTCATAATGATGGGCTGTTGTATTATATATTTATTTTCTGACTCATTGACTGCTGTGATGGGCTCGCTCATGTATCATTACCATTCACAGAGAATGTTGCTAAAATTAGTGCATATAACAAAATGTCAATATTTGGATTACTAATATAATTATGTACTGAAATACTTATGAATGCAGAGAGCATTTGGGACTGCATGTAAGGGATAATGTACATCCAGCCGGTTGTTATCTCCGAATAAACCCCAACAGTGGGATCAGGACCCCGACGCGAAGCAGAGGGGTCTTGTATCAGCCTGAAGGGTTTTATTCTGAGATAACAACTGGCTGGATGTACATTATCCCACTTATTACACGGCTAAAAAGATTAGTTTTTACCATATATGTTGAAATTAATGCTGAAGTCTTCTATTGTAACACGCTGTGGTTAAGTGTTTTCAGTCACAAAATGGCGCCAGACAGTCAACGATAGCAGAGTGACTCGTTAAGCATATAAGTAGTACCGGTCAAGATAACTTGTAGTACCCGGATGAGCAGTGTGTTATTCAGTTTGGCAGTTGTTATCTGGGAATAACATACCGCTGGATTGCGCGATTGACCAATCAGAATCAAGTATTCCACAGAGCCGTGTAATAAATTTAGTTAACATGAATACATTTACTTCAGTGAGGGAATGAGGAAAAAAATTTGTGAGATAAATCGGGATTTGATTGGATCATGGATGCTGTCCATTAAATAAAAGCGTGAAACAGTATTATTATTTTATACGTCAGTACATTGATAACAGGTACTGTTTTAGCTCATAAACTGCTGCATTTCTGAGCTATAAAAGCGATAACAGTATCACCACAATGTCACGTTGTATGGCAAAAATGTAACAAGAAACAGCTGTTGAGTTTTTCTTCATTTAGAAAATAACTAACCTCACTATCATTGACTATAATATCTGTTTATACTTTAAAAGATTGTTGTTTGATTGTGTTTTCTTCTCAATTTACACATTTTAACCACAAAATAAGTGTAATTTTGAATTTTGCACTACAGAAGAAGTCACAGGACTAGTTATGTCAGAGGACATTCTTAGTTGCTTTATTTAACGCCTAAATCCTCCTTATTTAAAATCTAGTATAATGTCCTAATTAACATGGACGGCTATAATACAAATTTGCATAGGCTCTGGCTAAGGTCATAGGCTGCAGATTTGACTGTAATTACATAATTGCCCCCAGTGTTCAATGACAGAGATACAGGCAAACTATATGCCAGCAAAAATGTCCTATTAAAATTGTCAAAATGAAGCTGGAGAGGGAAATCACTAGGTTTAGTGTATAGTACACTTCATGCTCTATATCTGTTTTACACAGCGTTCTTCTTATTCTGCTGGAAACTATGATGTTCCATTAGAACATTTTATGTGTGTTGGGTTCAGTAAATACGCTCAAAAGTTTAGGGTCAGAAAGATGTCCTTAAGAAGGTTCTTATGCTCACCAAGGCTGCATATATTTGATGAAAAAAATACAGTAAAAACAGTAATATTGTGACATTTTATTACAATTTAAAATAACCTTTTTTGAATATATTTTAGAACGTAATTTATTCTTGTGATGCAAAAATGAATTTTCAGCATCATTACTCCAGTCTTCAGTATCATATGGTCCTTCAGAAATCATTCTAATATGCTGATTTGCTGCTCAAGAAACATTTATTATAATGTTGAAAAGAGTTGGGCTGCTTAATATTTTTGTGGAAACATGACGCATTTTTAAAGAATTATTTTATGAATAGAAAGTTCAAAAGAACGGAGTATTCTTTCGAAGAAAAAAAAATCTTGCTGCACCCCAAACTTGAATGGTAATGTAGATTTAAATACATGGTGTACATATACAGATACAGTATGTATATATTCCGTTTCATGTGGTAATATCAAGATTAACTGTTTTATTGATAAATTATTATTTTTACATTAGGTTACACCAGCAAAAGTAATGTTTTATGAGACACAAATAGCTTCCTACATTCCTACAATTATCAACTAATTTACAATAATTATAACAGCCATTATCTTTCCATTAGCACAAACTAATCATTACGCTTTGAAATAATCACACTATTAATGTATTCATTAGTGTTCCACTATCGACAGTGCAAACAAGCCATCCAGCTAAAATGTACCGTAGCAATTACAAATACCAAATATTTAGTTTGTTATCTGCAAATTCAAATCAAAATGTTTGTGTTAGGGTCACCATGACACCACAGCTCATTTAACATAATATTTTGAGCTCCTTGCCTAAAGGAATAGCTCACAAAAAAGAGCCAAAAATCACCCTCCTGCCTAGCTTAGTTTGTTTCTTAATGGCAACAGATGTCGAGTAACCTAGCATTATATCACTTGCTCACCAGTGGATCCGCTGCAGTGAATGGGTGCCAACAGAATGAGAGTCGAAACAGCTGATAAAAACTTTACAATAATCTACAAGTAATCCACACTCAGTCCATCAATTAACGTCTTGAGAAATGAAAACCTGCATGTTCGTAAGAAACAAATCCATGGTGCTTCTGGCCAAAATATAGTCCATAATCCATAATAATGTTTCCTCCGGTAAACATGTTCATACCCTGTTATCCTCTCACATCAAAATCCACCAACATATTTGTTTATAACTGTTTAAGCAGTGGTCAATATGTGCATATTTCTCTTCTGATTCAGACAAAACGATTTGTTTTCACTGCAAGCACTATTATGGTTAACTCATTATGGAACTCATATTTTAGCAGGAAGCAATTACTTGTGGATTATTGTGATGTTTTTATTAGAAGCTCATTCTGACGGCACCCATTTACTGCAGAGGACCCATTGTTAAGAAAATAATGTAACATTTCTCCAAATCCATTCCGAAGAAACAAACTCATCTACATCTTGGATGGCCAAGGGTGAATGGGTGAGCTATTCCTTTAACGTTTCTGCTTTCACCACCTGATGTTTGGCCTCACAAATCTAGTAGGTTTGTAAATCCCGGTCAACAGGAATTTTTAGTGGAGATGGAGAGCTTCATGTAAATTGCAAAGCACAACTAGGCCTGTGTTTCTAAATCTGGAGCAGACGTCCCAGGCATCCTAGTTGGCAGTGTCTGTTGGTGATTCTCTGAATGCCACAACATGCCTGTCTGTGTTATGGATCAGAATGAATAATGCTGCGAGGGCTTGGACTCGGCAAGAGGGAACGATCGAGGCGAAGGGGTTATGCTCCAACAGAGCACTGAGTCGTTTTAGCACTGCGATGAGGGACAACTCCGGCTTCTTGCTTGCTTTGGCAAAACCTCAAACCTCTGAGCTCGCGGCAACTTCAGCGCCTTCTCACTTCAATGCCATTCCCATGTTTCTCTTTTTTTTTCTACATCCTAACTAGGTTTGACCAATATTTGACCTGTTTTGTTTTGTTTTATGGAGGCCTGTTTCTTTAGAAATAGAAAATCCATTCCATTCAAACTGAATGGCAGAAAGATGAACCTTTGATGGGGCCGCTCTTAGTTTGGCTGATTATTGAGTGTTCGTTGGGCCAATTGTGTAGCGTCAGTGGATTTGATAGTTCTGTCAAGGTGCAATCATTGCTGCGTGGTCCTTCACTGCCGCTTGAGAGCAACCTGTATTTTTCTGAAGCCAATGAAATGGCTGTAGTGAATTGAAGAGCAAAGTTGCAAGAAAAACATCATAATGAGGACTGGAGCTGTCCAAAGTAGGACACAAAACTGGGTCCAACCATTTTCAACAGAGAAACGCTCAAAGAACAAATTGTTTGTTTGGAAACTGAAGGCAAATTCATATAAGTACAAGTTGCTTCTTAACTTCTGGAACACCCGAACAAGTTTTTGCTAATTGTTAATGCTTTGTATGAATGCCTTCATCTCTGCCAACATGTCTGTTGCATCACTTATTATTCTCTGTTTCGTCTAACGTGAGGGTTGGAATGTGGCACATTTGCATGGCATTAACTTTCTGCAGTACCTAATCTGTTTGCACACAGCTTCTGATGAAAGGAAGCTGTGTGATTTTTATTTTTTCCCCTTACCTCAGCAGGCAGTAAGCAGGCCCAGCAGTCCACAATGCCTCATTGAAATGCCAGACTTGAGAGGGGCAGTTGCTTTAAAAGGCTCTCTGATTACTCGCATCAATAGGACCCTATTTGTTGTGGCTCCCGCAGCAACTGCCAAAGCAGATGGGTTATAATTCAGGCCGATTTGCACTGCTTAAATCCTATAATGATTCCCTACACTCCCAAAGGCAAATGCTAACTGCCATTTCAGAAGTCTGAACGCTTCTGTAATAGACTGACTGTAAAGAGAGCAGGTACGCGTTGACTTTCTCTGCAATCTGGTTAATTGTCTGCTCCGCACATCGATGCCACCCTAAATCTACGCTACAGATCTCCCTTGTGTCAAGTAAAAAACAAATCATCTATTATGCAGCACTTGGAAAAGCAACTCACAGCCATTTGTTTCCAAGATTCCACCAAGACCATTTTGATGCACAATATTTCAAATATCACTTAAAGGAACAGTTCACACAAAAATGAAATACCGTGTCGTTTCTACAGAGCCCCGGACATGACATGAAGACAAAAATATATTTATTGAGGCCACAAATTAAGAACTTGTTTACTTGCTTTATTACTCCATACCCTTGTTTTAGTTTAAAGAATTTTAATGCTAAAACAAGGGAACAAATTCTTAATTTGTGGCCATGATTTAATTCAAATGAAGGAACAAATTAGAAAGTTGTGGGAACGACTTGACATAACTGACTTTCTTCTGCTGAACACACAAGAGATTTTGAAAAATGTCCATACGTGAAAGTCAGTGGAATCCAGTTGTTGTTTTGGCCCCTATATTGACTTTCATTTGATGGACAAAAATATTTTTCAAAATATCATATTTTGTGTTTCACAGCAGTGTAGCATTTTTTTTTATACTTTCATAGATATTAATATTTTGAATTGGATTTTTTTTCAGTTTTAATTCTATTTTTAGTTAAATTTTCAGTAATTTTAATCATTTTTATTAGTCTTTTTTAACTATCACTGTTTGTTTAATTTAATTTTATTTCCGTTTTATTTTTTATTCATTTCCAGTTAGTCGTTTTAGTGCTAAGATTTTTTTAGTGTAAGATTTTTGTCTAAAATTGGTATTTTATATTATTGCAGCTTTATTTCAATTAACATTTTTATATATAGTGTTAGTTAAAGATGTTGTATCATAATTTTTTGGACTTTACTAAAGCAAATAAAAATGCCATAATATGTTTGCAGATATTTAGGAAACATGTTAAGTTCACATACTTGTTTCTCCAAAAAACAATGCTACAACGAGTTATTCTACTTCGAAATGTGCATTCAGTTTCAGAATTTGTTTTGGTCTGATGGATTCCGCCCACTGCCAATGTACCCAATAGTATTTCAACACCCTGGGTTGCCAGTTGGTGGAAGATGCAGCATATTGCAGCCATGGAATCTAGCAAACAAACTGTGTCAGAGATTGCAGATTCTGCCCCTACCTGAAAGGCTGCGGCATCCATCCAAAAAGCTCTATGACCAGAGGCACATTACAACAAGGATAAAGCAACTCATCAACTTCTTGGTTAATTGTGCTTGTTCCTGTTGTGTATCCTCAATCTGGCAACCCATGTATGCATGATGTACATGAAGACCAAATGCTAATTTTTGCATAAACAGTCACTTTATAGGCAAAGTGTGTCACACTGTTCACCAAACAGATTGTCCCGCCCCATACTCACACCATTGCAATTAACATTTTTATATATAGTGTTAGTTAAAGATGTTGTATCATAATTTTTTGGACTTTACTAAAGCAAATAAAAATGCCATAATATGTTTGCAGATATTTAGGAAACATGTTAAGTTCACATACTTGTTTCTCCAAAAAACAATGCTACAACGAGTTATTCTACTTCGAAATGTGCATTCAGTTTCAGAATTTGTTTTGGTCTGATGGATTCCGCCCACTGCCAATTTACCCAATAGTATTTCAACACCCTGGGTTGCCAGTTGGTGGAAGATGCAGCATATTGCAGCCATGGAATCTAGCAAACAAACTGTGTCAGAGATTGCAGATTCTGCCCCTACCTGAAAGGCTGCGGCATCCATCCAAAAAGCTCTATGACCAGAGGCACAAGGATAAAGCAACTCATCAACTTCTTGGTTAATTGTGCTTGTTCCTGTTGTGTATCCTCAATCTGGCAACCCATGTATGCATGATGTACATGAAGACCAAATGCTAATTTTTGCATAAACAGTCACTTTATAGGCAAAGTGTGTCACACTGTTCACCAAACAGATTGTCCCGCCCCATACTCACACCATTGATCGAGCAATTGTTTGGAGCTGAGCAAGATTCCTAAACAAACAATGCCACAGTTTTTACACTTTTCACAGAAATAAACCTTGGCTTGTGTATAGGATGGGACAGAAAAACACTTTAAGATCAAAAATGCAGCCTTACCTTCATTGAGACCCATATGAATACTCCAGTAGCTCTGCAGACATTGGAGCTCTCTCTTCATGCCCCTCTTGCAGCGGCAGTCGTACAGGGGGCTGTCCTGCAGCACCTCAAGGGCGGCCTGACACTCCCTGTTGGCCAGCATGGTAGTCCTGTCACGACCTACCAAGCACTGGCGCATGATGCGGAAGCGTGAGCTGCACTGTGAGTTTTGGTTGCACACCTCACTGGCCCTCAGGCAGTCCATGGGGGTTCTCCAACCATGAGTTCCCAGCCCTGACAAGGCAGAATGGCTGGCCATGGAAAGTACCACCTCATCTGTGGGAAGGGCATGGGCATCATCAGACTGGGTAAGAGGTGGTGTGAATGAAGTTTTTATTTATTTGTTTTTAATATGACTTAATTTAGAAAAGAACAAAACTAATCATATTTATTTAGTATTTTTGTAGAGACCCAAAAGAGTCCTAAGGTACCATTTTTTCCCCACAGTGATACAGCAGAAAACATTAAACCCTAATAACAGACTCCTGTCGGTGAGGAAAGGAACTGCACCAGATGGAAGTGAATTGAATTACTCAACATTACTGTCATATCAAACACATTATGAAGAAAACATTGAAGTAAAACATTTAAAATGTGACTATACAATAATAGTACAACCTAAAAACGTGGATGTTTAAAAATATATATTTTATTATAAGCCTTTAAGAGGTTTTCGCGTGTTTTCAGCACCATGGACAGTTCCTCTCAGTGGTTCTGGGTTCAAATAACCTGGGCTAGATTTCCCAAAACACTAAACAGAACGTTAATAAGGGCTTAAGTAGTACTAAATCTGTATAGCATGTTTCCCAAAAGTGTCATTATGTAATTAGCACGTAAAAACGTTCTTTAATTAACTAGAACTTCTCTTTCACAGGCTACAAAGGGACACTTAATAAATAATAGTAATGCATTTGGATAGTTGTCTGCGCATCCCACATGCTACGCCTAAATTTAGCTACATGACCGACCATAAGTTTATGCAGGCCTATTTTAAGCATAAGCAACTAATTGCAACTAATGATACTTAATGGGCACAATCTGTTGATGCTCGTCTTCTGGCCTTATCGTCAAATCTGTCTTTTTAAAGTTTTAATTGCTGTTTTGGTGATATATTTTAGATGTCGTTCTTTAATCAAATGTTATGTAATATTTACCTATTTATATTTCGCCGGTGGAAGCTAGCGTTTGATAGGACACCGAACCAAACTGAAAGTGCAGGAGTTGAGTATTGTTGCTATGGTTACTTGAGACGAACGCAATTTCTGGTTTCTCCGAATTTTGGGATCGCCTTTTATGGACACTTGAAAGTATGTATGTACTTTGCATGTGTGTACCCCATTCCTTCTAGACCATTCATCAATCAGTCAATCAAAATAAACAAATCAGCAAATTTATGTTGCACTGCATGGTGTTTTTGTATTACTGAAGCCAAAACTCAATTGTGTTTTTAAACTCAGAAATGTTTAATTTCAGCGTCTCGAAAAGCTACCGTTTTTTTTATGTTGGACATTTTCACTCCATTTTTTCGATTAAGTTTTGACACTGGTCTCAGCACCTTTGGACATGATATCTCACGTAACGATGCCCTGAAGTTCTTCTAAATAACGAGCAATCTTATTCTAGTTGGGGAACAGAGGTTAGCCTACTGCATCGTGAAATAACAAGCATTGCATTGCAACGTAAACCCAGCTTCTGTAATATAACACAGTTTGTTCAATCTTGATCTTTCCTCTGACTGAGAGATGAGACTATTGAAGTATAGAGGGCTGCCAGTATGAAAGACTGAGTTCATTCTGAAAACTGTCTCTTTGACCGTCAAATGTTTACTTTACGCAGGCAGATAAATGTCTACACTCTCTCCATATGAAAAATGATTGTCCGTGTGGGTTCTCATCTCATTTATGAAACATTCGATTCATCACTTACCCAATAAAAACAGGACGCTCAGAATATTCAGTAAAATCATGATAGATCCCATTCGAACTCCCAATGAGCTTGTTACGATCCCAGAATCCGGTAATGTTCGCCGACAAATCCAACGGATATTTAACGGACGTCTTCTTCACACCTCAGGTTCATTTCCAACAGCCAGTCGCTGGATGAAATAGCGTCAGAAATAGTTCAAACCGTACAATTCCAGTACTTGGATATCTCCTTTTGGGACTTTTGAGAAGTAAGTTAGTAAAAAAAAGACTAATTGGCATTTACTTTATGAAACTGTCCAACATATCCTTTCCACGAGACCGTCGAAGCATTCCTCAAATTTGGAACAAAATGGTAGCACGAGCCCGCGTTTTATTTCGCGTTTCTAATTGTGGTTGATATTTACGAACGTTAGATAATCTTTAAAACTTTAATTTCAGAGATGTTATGTTACAAATGACTTCATATTATCACCGGTTATTCCTCTGTCGTATAAACGCATATTTAAGCTCTTTCAAACAGAAGTTGGCAGTTCGCGTGAACTAAAGATCTCTGCGGACTCCTGTGAGAAGCGATAAATCTTCCTCGCTGGATAACCTCGACTTTAAGCTGGACAACCTTGACTTTCATCAGAAAATCCTTATGTGTCCACTAGCGTGCCTGTGGCTTCAGAACTGCCGTAGTTTTTCCGAGCCGGTGATAAAGAAAACAAACAGGGAAAGGGCACTTCCAGTTCCACTTATCGTCTGTTTTCTCTGGCGCAGGGAAATGCTTTCTCCCACGAAACTGAAGTTGCATGTCCGACCCTCGGGGCTCTGTCGCTCTTCACGTCAGAGCGGACGCAATGAAAACATATCACCGCATGAATCTGACCGCTGCGCACTGGCTGAGTGCACAAGGGCATCGACGCACCATAGCACAGTCATGTCTGAGACGACCTTGCGCTCCACAAATAGGACTTTTTGACACTCTTGGTGGGATTTGTTTCCTCTTTCTCCAGCATTGGTGCAGCTCACATTTAGTAGCATTAAAAATAATAAATTTGAATGTTCAAATTAGCTAATAGAATAAGTTAATGGAAGATAATTTGCCACATTTAAGTGATCATTATTAGTATATACAGTCAAATAGGATTTGCTGCCAGATACATTTCTACTGCTTTGTGTGAAATGTGTGTTAAAGTACTTTAGTGACAATATAATGCAGAAAGAGGCTGGGCAAACTGTCTCTGAAATATAAGGTTTTCGAGTCAAAAGTCAAATGTGGTTTATATGATGGGTTTAAACATTAAAATAGCAATATCATCTATCTATCTATCACAAATATTTTCATAAACATCAGATTATTATTAGGCACTTATCACATTTTAGTGCAGGTTGTCTTATGCTTTATATTATTTATTTATGTTTGTTATTATAAAACTGTTATTTTTTTTATAATTTTAGAGTTGTTTAAATTATTATATTTTGCTAAAAAGCATATCATACACTAGACAATGGCAGTTTTTTGTGACAACTTACCCCATATCATGTGTTATTTACTACAGGCACATGTTGCCACTACTGGGGCATGCTGTCACAAATGTTCAAACGCAAGAAGTTTTTTGTCACCCTTAAGGTGTAGGTCTAACATTTTATTGTTATTATTATTATTATTATTATCAAGTCTACTCTTAGTTACTAGAGCAAAAGTTCATTCATTAATTTCATACTAAATCACTGGTCTGAAGCTTATGTTTGAACAAATCAATATGTATGTCTAAATGAGAACATGAGGGAAATTTCAGTTATATAATGGCGTCTCTAAATGAGTTGAGCTAATTAACCATATAAACAGAGATACATTTGTAATCTGTAAATTTGTAAATGCGCATTGCCTGTCATAAACAAACTGTTTAAGATGAAGTAGAGGCATTCAATTCAAAAGCTTAATCAACTATATCATCACTCCAAGCAAGTATATGCTAATTATTCTCCAATCTCCTCTGGAGAAATTGCATATTGCATTTATGAAAATCCCCATTAAATAATATATTTAAGAATATTTATTGATAGTTTTCTATAATTTTATAGACATTTCCATGAACCCACAATGCAATGAAATGTATAATTTAAAATATAGGTGAAATTAATTATATTATATATATATATATATATAGCTTGTAACCTGTATAAACTGATAGTAATTTTATTACATCATCAAATAGCTCTGAGTAAAATAATTTATAAAAGTGAGTAATAGCATTTGCACGTGGTCTGTTTCAGAAGAAAAAATAGGTTAAACAGAACTGTTTTTCTGTCTGGTGAAAGCATATTCAAGTAGCTTGATATTTGCACCTTCATCATGCATGCTTCTCATTTCGGAGTGATATAGTTAACAAACGCATTGCTTTTTGAAATCGACCGTCAGGGAAGAGAAACAGGGCTACTTTGTCAACATGTCATCGTGCAGATTCTCCCCCCCAAGCCTTTTTAAAGTAGAGAGGGGAAACAGGCAGCCGACATAAAAGACGAAATCCTAGGCTCCTCTTAGCGAGCAGAAAGCAGCCTTTGACAAGCCCATTATGAGAAAGAAAATAATTGTCTCGCTTCTCGTTGTGCAGTAGCCTTCAAGGTCCCCCAGAATCCTGCACAAAGCCGAGACGTTTTGATGTAGTTATCTAATGCAGTCATCAGTAATGTACATTTCCTCCTATCTGCTCTGTTTACTCCAGCAGTGCTTAACAGGACGGCTGTGTACGATGTATTCCTTTCACCTGGGTGCAACCGTCTGTGAAACACTTCGAATGATTTTACTCTAATGGGAAATGACTGTTTTGTGCTATAAGTGTTAGAATTTCCGGCTTTCTAACAGCGAAATGCTGATTACGGATTTGTTGTCTCACATACTAGATGTTGCCAGTCCTATCAATATTTATTATATACAGTAGCTCAATGTTCTATGTAAAACTGATGGAGATATTCAAATAAGCCAGGCTTTTACTGCAGAGGAGGATGGAATATCATTATCTCGGCAGGCTGTTGTGCTGTTGTCGTTTAAGTGCATGTGATATTTTTTGGCTCGTCTCTCAATCTTCCCCATCAGCATTTGCTCCACAGAATCAAACTGGCATGCTCAGTGGTCTCATCATTCTGCTATCCTGAAAAAGACTGACTGACTGTGTTTTGGTCACTATTATCTGATGCAATAATCATGTCCTGTTTTCATATTTCACACACAATAGCATAAGCCATCTTACATCGTACATTACACAGACTGAGTCATTCAGTGACTCAACGTGCAAGATTCTCAAAGAGTTCAGTGGTTTGAATCCATGTTGTGTATTTTAATGATGTCTTCGCTGTGTTTGGCTAACCATTTCGAGTTCTGGCTAGCGTCGGTAAAACTACACGCTGTATGCAGTTGATTGTGTATATACTGTAGATATAAATACCTAGAAACTGCATTGCCAGCTCTTCCTAATTACCAGACATCTGTGCGACGGCCATATTGGAAAGGTCAAGAGCTGGCTGTGAACACATGAAAGTGAACTGACAGATGCCGTCTGCAAAAGGCAGTTCCATTCCATCGCAGTTCTGCATATGCAAATGTCCATAATGAGTGTTAATGATAAAGAAAAAATAGTAAAGCATTTGCCAGGTTCTTAGGGATAAATGTTTTGTATTTTGGTTTCATTTTATTTTATTTTTTTTGAAAGCTTTTAAACCACCTTTACAAATGATTAAATGTGTTAAAATGTCAAGTGGTGTAACCGTTACATATAAACCATTAACATGTTTTCCTTGCATCTTGAATACGTGTGATATTATATTTAATTTAATATGATTAATTATCATTAATTATTCATTCAAAATCTCATATAATTTATATAATTCATAAATGTCAAGTTTTTTTTGCATCATATAACGTTTTACAACCTAAGCTAAACTCATCATAAAAGGGCCAAATCTTCTGATATTTTTACTTTATGACCTTGATGCTCACTCACAAGGGTCTGCCAAGTCATATTTCCTGTTTTATGCATTTCTTTCTCTTTTCATGTGTTGGTTGCACCAAATGACTCCTTTATTTATTTATATTTTTTCTCTTTATCTCTCTTCATTATGATATCAGGACATTTGTATCACCCCACACCCCCCAAAAAATACACATGTAAAAACATGCAAATCATACCAAGAGGTATATTTGTGTATTAATAGAACAGCAGGAAACAGTAGCTGTGGTTGCCAGAAATTCACCATAAAAATATGGTGACAAAGTTTTAGGTATTAAGGGAAGACATTTTGGTGCCTTATATTTTATTAAATTATAAAATGTTAATTAACATTGTCACACAAAACAGCCTAATGTACACTATTAGTAACAAAAATAAGAAAAAACTATCAAAAATAAAATATAATCATATGATCAATCATGTGTCAATCAGGGACTTTTGGAAATGTCATTTTACTGTTTTTTTACCATAATTTATTTGGTAATTCATTCGTTTTTACCTGAAAACAATAAATTAGATTTTTTTTTTTTTTAATTACATGTCAGGTTAGAACACAGGTTTTCCACTCTATATAGTAAGGTAACTTACTTACTTAAATTTTACTGTACCATCTTTACAGTAATTTTCTTTAAAAAAAAAAATACAGTGCACATATTAAAATCTATGATTTGTATATAAAAAATAATCTACTCTTCCCCAGCACTCACTGCTCTTTTGACCTGCAGGCTCAAGAATCTGCGTGGGTTTGTTCGCTCAAACCACATGCCCATAGACTGCATGACAAGGTTATTCTCTGAGACATATAATAGCAGCGAAAGCAATGGCATATTTAAACAACACACATCACCCACCAGTCACACAGCAACAGTCCTTGCCCAGGCTTCAAATCTGAAATCACTGACCTTGTCATCAGCAGAGACAAAGGTGACTTTAAAGTGAGACGAAAAAGCACACTCCACCTCCTAATCTGTCATCAGCGATGCAGTGATGTTTGTGATGATGGGAAAGGAAACGATGTGACAGACTTTCCTAGTGGAAAACGCTCTGACCACAGAGACTGTCCACATTGTTCACATGTCAGTGGGGCGGCACAGGCTGTTTGTACACTAATGAGAAGCAACTCCCTCTTTTTCTGCTACCTCAACTTGAAAGCGTTATGAATTCTTACATAATTTAGCATTATATGTTTCAAGATTAAGTCTGCAGGCTGTGTCCCAAATGCAGTTTTAACCCCATAAAGCTTGACATATAAAATAATAGTCCGAAAAAACAGAACAGTTTGTTTAACTTTTAGACAAAATCTAAAAATATATGTGTGTATATATATACAAATTTTACGTATGTGTTTTTGTGGAGAATCATATTTGATACATCAGGATTGTATGACTCATATAATATGAAATATGAGGATATAGAGCTCATACTCCTGGAGGAAAAACACCTGAAGGAACAAAGTGAACAAAAATATGCAATTTGGTGCAGTTGCTGATGTTTTTATAGCTAATATGTAAGATTAAATTCTGATGGCTTGTAATGTAAATCAATGAGATCTTTATAACAGTGCATTTAAATGTATATGCATTAAATGCATATAAATATCAGTTGTCACTCTATATCTCCTAATAAGATGATATTTAAATGCTTAGTTTTATGATAAAACTGTATTTTGGATTGTGGGGGTTAAAATTTATAATTTATATATAAAGTTGTAAAATTATTCAAAAACTCAAAAGATTTTGCATGCTAAATAAGCAATCAATCAGATGACAGAAAGCATACAGTAGATTGTGTACAACAGGTTTGTGCATATCAAATATGATACAATAGGCCTTACAGTCTTTCTCTGAATCCATATTTTGGTGATGCAAGTAGTGTGTAATTTATCTTTTTTGGGCTTTTTTCCACTTTTAAGTGCAGAAAGTAGATGGAAACATGGTAGAAAGTGTGTGAATACAAATATGAGCCTTCATCTCCTGCCTGAGCACCATAACATAGTGGTTATGCACTAACCACTAGGCCAAGGCTTCCATGTGCTACATACAAGGTTGTCTGAAATCATTTTCGGTTATCCAAAAAAGGCCACAATTATTTGCGCTTTTTTTCTTCTATAGGTAAAAGCAGTCCTTGTTTCGTGATTGCCGTAAATGGGAAAAACACAATCTTACCTGTCAAATTGTCAGAAAAACAGGCATCCTCATTTGTGCACTGCAATGAAGGGCATGCCATGCAGAGAGGAGCTCCTTAAGTAATTTTCAGCGGTACTGCTTTAGGTAAATTGATTGCCGAACAACTGCTGTGTGTGTGTGTGTGTGTGCATGAGAGAGATCTCTGTGGCTCCGTGGGGAGTTTTGCACTGTAGTGGCTGAGGTTTATAGGTCAAAGATGATTAAAGTTTGGGATGCCCCATACCGTTCTGAGAGTAAGTTCTGATGAAAGATCAGAGCAGCGAGATTGTAAGGTAAAGCATGCTGGGATTGCAAGGATGGTTTATTGAAAAAGCCAGAGCAGTTTGGCTGTGCTAACTCTCTTAAAGTGCCCTCTGGAAATTAACCAATCAGCTTCTGGCTTACGAAAAGGCTGTGTGTGTGAAGGCAGAGTTTTAGCAAGCAGCTTGTTTAGTTTGATATATTGTAAGGATAAAAAAAAAAAACATAAGGATCATTCTAATATGATTTGGTGCTCAAGACTAATTTCTTATTGTTATCAATGTTGAAAACAGTTATGAGGCTTAATATTTTGTGGAAAAATACTTTTATTCAGCAAGAACACATTGATTAAAAGTGACAGCAAAGACATTTATAATGAGAACATTTCCATTTCAAATAAATGTGGTTTCCACACACACAAAAAATAATAATTTAACCGCACTACTGTTTCCAACATTGATAATAAGAAATGTTTCTTGAGCAGCAAATCAGCATATTATAATGATTTCTGAAGGATCATGTGACACTGAAGACTGGAGTAATGATGCTGAAAATTCAGTTTTATCATCAAATTATAAATTATGTTTTGAAATGTATTTAAATAAAGACTTTTTTTAATTATAATATTATTTCACAATATTATTGCTTTTAACAAATAAATGAAATGCAATAATAAATAAATGTCATAAAAATTTTTACAAATAAATATGGTTTTTAAAAGTATAATATCATAATTATAACAATACCGACCTGGCGTGAAACCTTTGATCTGGGTAACTGAAACCAGCACTACTTTCACGTCTTTCTATATCAAACCACTCTCTTTTGTGGAGAATCATATTTGATACATCAGGATTGTATGACTCATATAATATGAAATATGAGGATATAGAGCTCATACTCCTGGAGGAAAAACACCTGAAGGAACAAAGTGAACAAAAATATGCAATTTGGTGCAGTTGCTGATGTTTTTATAGCTAATATGTAAGATTAAATTCTGATGGCTTGTAATGTAAATCAATGAGATCTTTATAACAGTGCATTTAAATGTATATGCATTAAATGCATATAAATATCAGTTGTCACTCTATATCTCCTAATAAGATGATATTTAAATGCTTAGTTTTATGATAAAACTGTATTTTGGATTGTGGGGGTTAAAATTTATAATTTATATATAAAGTTGTAAAATTATTCAAAAACTCAAAAGATTTTGCATGCTAAATAAGCAATCAATCAGATGACAGAAAGCATACAGTAGATTGTGTACAACAGGTTTGTGCATATCAAATATGATACAATAGGCCTTACAGTCTTTCTCTGAATCCATATTTTGGTGATGCAAGTAGTGTGTAATTTATCTTTTTTGGGCTTTTTTCCACTTTTAAGTGCAGAAAGTAGATGGAAACATGGTAGAAAGTGTGTGAATACAAATATGAGCCTTCATCTCCTGCCTGAGCACCATAACATAGTGGTTATGCACTAACCACTAGGCCAAGGCTTCCATGTGCTACATACAAGGTTGTCTGAAATCATTTTCGGTTATCCAAAAAAGGCCACAATTATTTGCGCTTTTTTTCTTCTATAGGTAAAAGCAGTCCTTGTTTCGTGATTGCCGTAAATGGGAAAAACACAATCTTACCTGTCAAATTGTCAGAAAAACAGGCATCCTCATTTGTGCACTGCAATGAAGGGCATGCCATGCAGAGAGGAGCTCCTTAAGTAATTTTCAGCGGTACTGCTTTAGGTAAATTGATTGCCGAACAACTGCTGTGTGTGTGTGTGTGTGTGCATGAGAGAGATCTCTGTGGCTCCGTGGGGAGTTTTGCACTGTAGTGGCTGAGGTTTATAGGTCAAAGATGATTAAAGTTTGGGATGCCCCATACCGTTCTGAGAGTAAGTTCTGATGAAAGATCAGAGCAGCGAGATTGTAAGGTAAAGCATGCTGGGATTGCAAGGATGGTTTATTGAAAAAGCCAGAGCAGTTTGGCTGTGCTAACTCTCTTAAAGTGCCCTCTGGAAATTAACCAATCAGCTTCTGGCTTACGAAAAGGCTGTGTGTGTGAAGGCAGAGTTTTAGCAAGCAGCTTGTTTAGTTTGATATATTGTAAGGATAAAAAAAAAAAACATAAGGATCATTCTAATATGATTTGGTGCTCAAGACTAATTTCTTATTGTTATCAATGTTGAAAACAGTTATGAGGCTTAATATTTTGTGGAAAAATACTTTTATTCAGCAAGAACACATTGATTAAAAGTGACAGCAAAGACATTTATAATGAGAACATTTCCATTTCAAATAAATGTGGTTTCCACACACACAAAAAATAATAATTTAACCGCACTACTGTTTCCAACATTGATAATAAGAAATGTTTCTTGAGCAGCAAATCAGCATATTATAATGATTTCTGAAGGATCATGTGACACTGAAGACTGGAGTAATGATGCTGAAAATTCAGTTTTATCATCAAATTATAAATTATGTTTTGAAATGTATTTAAATAAAGACTTTTTTTAATTATAATATTATTTCACAATATTATTGCTTTTAACAAATAAATGAAATGCAATAATAAATAAATGTCATAAAAATTTTTACAAATAAATATGGTTTTTAAAAGTATAATATCATAATTATAACAATACCGACCTGGCGTGAAACCTTTGATCTGGGTAACTGAAACCAGCACTACTTTCACGTCTTTCTATATCAAACCACTCTCTTGTTTCATAAAAGCGCAACTGCTGTTTTTTTGCATCTCAGTTATTGACCTCAGAAGACTTCACTACTGATATTTTATAAATAATGTTCGCCTTGCCACCAGACCAATTATTTTGTAAAGGAAAAACTTTAAGGTAATGCAGGTTTAACATAAGAACTCAAATCAATATTTTAGTATTTCTTGATTGATTTAATGGCCACTGAACTACACTGTATAAAGTGCTACAAATTTGAACCTGATATAACCCATTAAAATGGTTTTGTTGAATTATTTAGGTTGATTTAGTGATATTAAATATTTTGACTTTTTTTAAGGGAAGACCCTGCAGGCAAAAACACTGTTTTTTTCATGCACCTGTCAAGTTTGAGATTTTGGGCTTTTTGGTTTTTCATAAAGTGTTTTTTCAGACTAGTGGAAAGAAAACATCCAAAAGACACTGTTAAGTGTTTCTTTTATAGCACTTTATCTATTTGTTTCAATTTCAATTACAATACATATTTTTAAAAGCCGTTTTCTCAAAATGAGTTTTTTTCTCCTACACTGAGCCATAAATCTCCACTTCAGTAGCACTTACACACACCAAACTTTACATTTTTATTCCTGTCTATACCCTGCAGGTTTTTACAGAGGGATTTGTTCATATATAATTTGCTTGATTATATACAACATTTTATTCCCCAAACAATTGTGAAAATGTATTGTTTTCTGTCTGTTCTACGTATTTTCTGAATTATAGTGACACATATGAGATACCCCAAATTCTCTTTGTTAAAACATTTGACTCTTGAAAAAAATGAAACCAGAATTTTGAAACTGACTTCATCCAGTGTTCAGATTTTTGTACTTGAAATGTATGCAAATTAGTGCATATTTCATTAAATAATGCCTCATTGGCATATTTAAACCTAACATTTTAGAAAACTTGTAATACGAAAAAAATGTTGCAATTATTATAAATTTAATCAATCAACTGGGTTAAGCAATTATTTTCTTTCTTTTTTTTACCCTATTCACCTGCAGTGACTCGCCTTAAAAAAAAATTACAATTTCTTATATATGTAATTAAATAAATGAATGTGAACATTGAACATTATTATTAATATTATGTAAGAAAAAATACAGTGATGCAAGAAACAAGCAAAAACTACCACAGCTACTGTGTGTGGGAAACTGGTTGCTGAGAAAACATCCAGCTATGCATTTTAACATTGTATAAAAATATTTGTCTTCAGAATGTCATTACTGACCAATCAGAATCAAGTATTCCTGTGAGCCGTGTAATGTGTGGTTTGAGCCACCTTCACATATTCGAATCAATAACATTAAAGACAATTACCATGCAAATAGCAGAAAGGCCTTTGAACTTGATACGTTACTTAATTAGAAATGGCCAACGATAGCACTGTTACATGTTTCATCAAGCATGCCAAAAACTCCAACTCACTGTCTGTGCTGTTTAATTAACACTAAGCCAATTTAAATCGCCTTTCCCAAAGGACGACTCCTCTTGCAAAGATTCAGCCGTTAGCACTCATCCTCTCCTCTGACGATGCCTATTGTCATAATCTCCTTGGTTGCAATAAACAAAAGTTCTGACGATATTATTGCAGATATCAGTGATTTCAGGGAAGCATATGGTGGGATATTGCTTATTATCCACACCTAATGCACAGCTATCAAACTTATTACCAAAGTCTTGAGAGACACTTTGCTGCCTCATTAGTGGCAATCTCAGAGTCTGTATTTTGTTTGTGATGCCACGAGGGACTCCATCATGTATCCATCATAATATCCAAAAGAAACATTTATGGCAGATGTGCCAATTGCTTTATGTAAAGGTTTTGTTTAGGTAACCTGTATCAAATCTGTTCATAGCTCTTTGGCACAGAAAATGCACCAATTTATGAACATAACATACAGTATACATACAGAGTATTTTAAAGGAATAGTTTCATCAAAAGTTATAATTTTATGAAAATGTACTTACTCTCAGGCCATCCAAGATGTATATGAGTTTGTTTCTTCATTGAAACAGTTTTGGAGAAATTTACCATCACATCACTTGCTCCTCACTGAATACTTTGCAGTGAATGGGTGCCTTCAGAATGAGAGTCCAAACAGCTGATAAAAAAAATCACAATAATCCACAATTAATTCAGACACCTCCAGTCCATCAGTTAATATCTTGTGAAGTGAAAATCTGCTTGTTTGTGAAAAACAAATCATTAAAGGGATAGTTCACCCAAAAATGAAAATTTGATGTTTATCTGCTTACCCCTAGGGCATCCAAGATGTAGGTGACTTTGTTTCTTCAGTAGAACACAAATGAAGGTTTTTAACTCAAACCGTTGCAGTCTGTCAGTCTTATAATGGACATGGATGGGGAATCATGGCTTTGAGAGTAAAAAACATACACAAACAAAACCAAATTAAACCCTGCGGCTCGTGACGATACATTGATGTGTAAAGACACGAAACGATCGGTCTGTGCAAGAAACTGAACAGTATTTATATCTTTTTTTACCTCTGATTCACTGCAATGTCCGAACTGTCCTGAGCGCGTATGCGTCTTCTTCTTCAGCCGGTGCGTGACACGTCTTCTTCTTGCTTTACGGCGGATCGCAGACTTATAAGTGCATTACCGCCACCTATCTCTCAAATGGACCATTGACACTCCTAATTGAGATTGTAGAAAGAGTTTTAAATATTTGTATTTTTTTGCTTAATATTATGTAATTAGCTTAGCCAAACACTGTTGAAGTTAATTGTGAGCCAAGTGTGTTCTCTAAAGTTCATTTCCGCTAAGATGCTGTCTTAAAAGTCAGCTACCTAAGGTTTTGGAACAAAGCATTAGTCCCATCTCTGTTTTAATGAACAATAGTTCTTCACAAAAGTGTTTACTACTTCCCTTTCTGTGATTTTGTCGCTAGCTTTATCACAACTACAAAAACCACACTTATGTCGAAAGTTCCAGATGCTTTCATTTCCCTTCAATCCTAGATATTTTAGAAAGGGGATGTATTTTTATACCTGACCTTGTCGCCTCAACACTTCTAAAACTGGATCTCTCTACCCAAACACTCACTCAAAACAAAAACTCCTCTTCTCTCAGTCAGGAAAGACACAAAGCAGTACATTCTCTGCTCTCTAAGCCTCCAGTCACAACCTATTCTTATAAATCTCCCCTTCAAGCTCGTTCACGTCCTCCTGAGTCCCAGAGTCCTCCATCTACACTCAGCTCTTTGCTGCCTATCAGTCAGCGCAAAAGTCTTTAAGTTAGGGACATGCATTACGTGGACTATAATAACTGCAATTTCCCTTGCACAAAATGTTCTTTCCCATGACTGCTGCGAGCACTATTTCACTTGTCAGCTGGTCTGATATCTTCAAGCAATTCTTTCAGAATCCTGTTGCCAAAGCTTTTTTAGCCATCAATATAATTAGACCGCGCGAGAGCACAAAAAGGAGCCGAGGGACTGTAGGAAATATGAGCTGGGTACAATGATGGGGTTGGTCCGTGGCTCAGAAGATATAGAACTTGATAGAAAAGTTCTAATTAAAATGCATTTCAGCACATTTGCCTTAGCGACTAAGCTTTAATTTAATTTAACTCATTCCCCAGTGAGAAACTGAGATAAAATTAATTAGTTTTTTCTTTCTTCCTTTTATTTTATATGTAACATATATAAATCTATATTCATTACTTTGTTCGTCCCATGCAGAATATTCTGCACCTGAAAATTATGCTTAATATTGGCACATTTTATGCCACTAACTGCAAATCAATGACGCAATCATGAAAATGGACTACATTAAATTATCTGTTAGAATATTCACATGTAAAAAGGCCTTTTACTGTTTTTTTGTTTTGTTTTGTTTCTTACGAAGCCAACAGAAGTGTCAAAAATAAATAAATACATAAATATATAAATACATTTGCAAAATGAAATTCATCCATTCATTTGTTTGTTCTGTGCAGTATCTTCTGCATGCAAAAATTATATTTAATAGTTATAATTTTATGCCTTCAACAGCAAGTCATGGCAAGTCAATGACACAAATCATGAAATGGATTACATTATCAGTTATAATATTCACATGTAAAAATACAGTTTAAATAGTTTTGTTTCATTTTGTTAGTTAAGTAGTTAATAATGGTGACAAATTTGTCAAATAAATAAATAAGCTTTTATTTACTCATTCATTAATTTACTCTTCTATCTATCTGTGTGTGTGTGTGTGTGTGGTCATAGATTTGAGAACATAATTTTATATTTGATTATAATTTAAGCTTTTTTGAGATTGTGAGATATGAGATAGACTCATAATTAGAATATATTTAACAAGAAAAGTGAAAATAATGTAATGAGTCTACAAAACGTCAATGTGACAAGCTGTGTCCTCAAATTACACAGGACCTAGGACATTTCTCTTAGCGAAAAATGAATTAAAACTCGCCTTGACAATATCTGTAGAATGGCCCTGAGGGTTTGTGTGTCCTCTGCTGTCTCAGACTGTCCTCTGCTCACCTTTTTGCCTTGAACAAACATTGTATTTTATTGGGCTGATATATGGAAGTTTATGTAAAAGGATCATTATGAAAACCACTAATCAATTGTAACAACATTATACAGAGGTTATACAGGGTTTTTTTTCTCCCTCCTCTCTCTCTCTCTCTCTCTCTATTTCTTTTAAGAGAATCAACAGGACAAAATGGGTTCAGGTCACGATGCCCGTTGGATTCAGACCTCCATCTCCTGCATAAGTACCATGGCCCAATATTTTGGAGTGTTTGTAGGTTAGTTTTTATTTGGGTCTATTTCACAGACAGTAAGGAGTTCTTGTTTCACAGAGTGACTGTTAATATCTGTTTCCTCAGACACAGCAGGATCATCTGACAGTATTGGGAATACACGCAAACATAAGCACTTGATTATGAGCAAGAAGGGGACCTTCTAAAGGTATGAGCCATATAGAGGCACTCTGCAGGTTGGTTGTGTAAGTAAAAATACAATGAAAGACTTTGGAAGGATGTGTAATTGTGGCAGGGTCATGAATGGTTTGAAAGGTACCATGAAATCGCTTTCTTTACTGTATTGAAACAGTGTATAAGGCTTAAAAATCCAGTAGCCTGTATTTCACAGCCGTGAGCATGATTTGCTACTTGCTATTCAAGGTGATTAAGAGGAGAAGCCTTTTCATTCTAGAAAGAGAATTTTAATGGACAAAAAAAATTGGATGCGTTCTTGAGGGCAAGATAAGACATTTGTACTGTTAAACATGAAAATATGATAAATGTGCAAAATATTTAAGTATTTATAAAATATAGAAAAATATTTGCATATTTAGTCAGTTAAATTGGTACCATTGCACTATTAGATGTATAAATATGAAGAAAAAAAATGACTGGTTAATCTAATTATTTCAGAGCATTATTAATTACAAATTAAACGGTAGTGATTCTAACTTATAAAATTATAATTTATATAAAATAGTAATATTATTAATAATTATTATTATTATTAGGGAAGTTTAGAGCTAAATAGTGTTAATAATAATAATAATAATAACAATGATAATGATAATAATTTTGATTTATTTATAATTTTTTTAACACATTTTTTCTCTAAACTTTCTCCATTGTGGACTGTTAGGACCCCCGGACCCCAGTTTGAAAACCCATGCGTTGTCATATAGATGACCTCAGGCCTAACATGGTGTCAGCAAACACACAGGGGGACACGGAGGTAAGTGCACACAACAGCGGGTTTATTAAACAGAGGCAGGTAGATGAAAGCAAGACAACGAATCCAGGAGAGTATACGGGGAGTGGCAAGGGTTCTTGGTTCTTAACTGTGAGGTAATGAGTCCTTTTCCTTTTCCAGAGAATCCGAGGGGATCAGCGGAGCGTGGAGACGATGTAGCGCAGGAGCAGAGCAGCGCTGGGATCGGGTCGATGAAGCGGCTAGCAGGTAGGTAATAGCAGGTAAAGCCTGTGTAATATACTTTGTAATATAAATGTATACTTTCCACGTGAGCAATCCGGATGTGTACACGGACAGAGCGGACACGGACTACTTGTATTTATACTACCGAAAGCATACGCTGATTAAGAGTCAGGTAAGTCAACATACAATGTTTGAGACCAGTTGGGGGAGTGCAAGGATATAGTGCTCTTTATGAGTGGTGACAGGTGGTGCTGATTAATAATCAGGGGATTGGGATCTGGTGAGCGTAGTTTGAGGCCAGTTTGTGTGTAAATGTATATTTCTTACTAACTTTTAGCACGTTTGATGTTATTTCTAGCGAGAAATCATCATTATAGTAATTAAATATTCGTTTAGTTATCACAAAAACTCGTTCTATTTTGTTGTAGATCTTTAAACTGTTACGCTGCCTCAGAAGCCTGTCCGAAATAAGTTTCATGAGGTGCCTTCAATGCAAAAACGCTGCCTGCAAAGTCAATGCCTCATATGGCAGCGAGGCAGCAAGTCAGTTGCCTAAGTTTTCGGATGCAGCATGTGACTCCCTGACACATGGACTTTAAGGCCATGTCCACACGTACATGGGTATTTTTCTAAACAGCGTTTTTCCTTCCTCGGTTTTTAAAAAAATCTCTGTCCACATGAAAATGCAAAAGCATGCTATGAAGCCCTGTCAAGAGCGTGCCAAATCAACAGGTGGCGATATAATCTCAACCGTAAAGCCATGTTGGCCCATCAGAAGCCTGAAAAAGTTTCCAGTGGGCGGAGATAACAGCGCAGGCTCCGACGTCACAAACCAAAATCTCCGGTTTCGCTGTCTACATGATAACACTGCAACCGGAGTTTTTGAAAATCTTCACCCTGGCAGGAGTTTTCAAAAATGTTTGGTTTCAGTGACCTGGTGCTGCGTTTGTGTGTGGACGAATGGCCAAACCGCATAGAAAAAACTGCATTTTTAAAAACTACGGTATTTGTGTGGACAGAGCCTAAGTCTCTTTTTTTTCATGAGGTCTTCAAAATCAAAATGGTCTTTCTCTTGTTCTCTTTTTGTCTTTCTCAGCCACACACACATAGTCTGCAGTTAATTACAGCATTTAAGATGACAAAGTGCATATGGTATTAAAGTTTTGGGTCACCCTGGTCCTTTTATGACCTTGTACCTGGAATGCACCTGCTATATTCAGCCAAACCATGAGAAGTAAAACTTTGATTGGGTACTTCAGGCACATTTTCATCATTACAGTCTATTAGACTGAGTAGAGTGCGAGAGAAAAATGCCAGCTCTGAGATGTGTTCATCTCTCTAGTCAGTCTGCACCATGCCAAGAGTCATTACACTCATTTATTCAGTGTCCTCTGCTGAACATAATGAACTCTTTGCACTGGACCTTGGTAAAGATGCTACGAAAAGATATACTTTTGGCTAAATTGGCTGCATCGGGATTTTTATAGTATAAATCATGGCTGTGGAGTGAAATGGCTCTCTGAAATTCATAGTAAAGCCTTTGAAGATTGGACCAGCATACGTCATGGCTGTTATTCACAGACACATTCCTATTTTGCTATGATCGTTTCTTAGTAATCTAAGTACAGGGAGAAACTAAGGCCAGTCAGGTCAACACCACTCAGACACTGTAGGCTATGATAACTGTCCATTGTCCAGTTTATGCTTAATTGCTAGTAAAAACCCTCAGGACTCAAATCACAGCATAATTCAGTTCAGAGGGCTCATAAATGTCCATCGGTAATGAAACAAGATTAATTTCTTTCATTAGCTTATCTCCATGCTAATACAGTCTAGCACTCTTCTGTATCCAATAAGACTAAAATTATCCCCAAAAGAGTCGCTAGTTTGATCTGAGATCATAGGAGTTTGTTTGCTTTAAAGATACCATGAAGTAAAAATAAGAGGTTTGTGGCTTCTAGCCCATGTCTCTTTGCTAGCGTAAAGTTAGCAAAGTCCACTTTTAGCAAATAAACACATTTAATATTTCCCTTGGAGCAAAATATTGATGATTAGTGTGCTAAACACAGATCAAATGCTCTCTAGAATGATAATGCATCCCTAATATGGTAGAGTGGGGGAAATCTCCCCCCTTCAGGACTGTGACATTTTTTTCTGTGAAACAAAAGTTAAACGTGTTCAAAAAGTTATCATAGTTTTAGTGACAATGACATAAATTATAAACAAAGTATGAAAAATGTCCAGAGTTTTCATGTTATTCGATTTATAATAAAAATTTAATTTGTACCAAGGGGAACTTATGGGGAAAAATGCCCCCATGGGTGGGGTAAAATGCCCCCCAGTCTGACAAAGCAATTTGCTTTAAACATTTACAGCAAAATCAGAGTACAGACAGTTTTTGTTTAAAATTAGAAAGAATATAATTAATAATTATGAAATACAAAATTATAATAGCCTATTTGAAACATTTTGTTTGCTGATGCTAGCCACCTGATGCTAACTTGAGGTAATTTTTAAATATAAAATCCAAAAGTTTGGCATATAGTTAGAATAGTTAGAATATATTTGATGGAAAAACAAAGGATTTGATGTTCAGGACAGAATAACTACAGTAATTGCTCATTGCCCCCTGGGGGTGTTTTACCCTACAGACTATCTTTGGAAAAAAAATTGTCATTCTAAAAATATAATTATATTTTTATTAAATAACACATTCTCCCTATCTACAGGCCATACTGTTCTCATATCGTATATAACTGTGATGTTCTACAAAACAACAAGCTTTAAAACACTTTTTTCTTACTGATGAAAATTAGATTATTTACTGTGAAATCCGTTTTCTCTCTGGTGCTTCCCCAGTGTAAGCTTCATGGTGAAAACTTCTACATCACTCTCGTCAACGTAGTCCATAATAAAAATTTATCCTGACTTTATCTTGTGGTTATTTGGGGAAAAACAGTAGGGGGGGGCCTTTTCCCCCACTCTACCCTAACATCTGCAACTGAGTAGCAAACAAGTGATTTAGCTTGTTAGCATATCTACATTAGCTTTTGCTCTAACTTCATGATCTAGTTCTAAAAAGCATTATTATCCATAAATAGTATTCTCCAGGTATTCTAAACTTCATTAGTAGCCAGTTATGTTTTATAGCAGTGACTATGATATGCTCTACCACAACTTACTGTTTCAACAGGAAGTAAGTTGACACAGGACATTGAAGTGTTTTTTAAGCCATTTCCTTTGAACTGTTGCCATCTGGTCGACGCTACAGAGCTCTGAGCACCAGAACGACCAGACACAGGAACAGTTTCTTCCCTCAGGCCATCCATCTCATGAACACTTGACAATAACTGTGGAACACACACTATTTATCTTTAATTTAATATATTAATATTTAATATATAACATACCTGGCAATAAAAACTCATTCTGATTCTGATTCTGAAAAGAGGACGATATCTGCTTCGTCGTGCCTGGAGCTGATCAGTAAATACATCAACTTCGCGCTGTGGATCGCCAGATCAGCTTTCACCGTGGACGAAG
>NW_015505657.1:420877-421272 GCF_001515645.1 Sinocyclocheilus grahami | reverse complement strand
ATCAGTGGTTAAGTTGTATTTACAACACTGTTGCAGAACAGTTCAACCCAAATATTCAGATGTGTCCAGCGCATTTTATGGAGGACCGTTTCCTGATGCTGGGAGAGTAGACTACAATGCCGGCTGTTCCCTCTCAGTCGGTCACTCTCGACGTCACGTCGGAGGACCGACGAATTGGGATCTCGCTTAGAGGGACCAATCTACTTCGAGTGTAAACTAAACGAGCCAATGCACATTGGCATGCGATTATTGCATCCAGCTGCTACTGATCACAGCGTGAGTATAAGTAGGCAGCAGGTGCAGCGCATATTCAGCTTTTCGCTTCGGAGCCGAGCGGTTCTATCGTTCTGCTCCTGACCTCTGCAGTAGTGATAAACTACAGTCAAGCACGCTCT
>NW_015505657.1:414037-420031 GCF_001515645.1 Sinocyclocheilus grahami | reverse complement strand
TAACCCTCGTTCCCTGAAGGAGGGAACGGAGACGTCACGTCCCGTCGCCACAGCTCCTGTGCCACCGCTGAGCGGCCGGGTCACCGGCTCGGCTCCTCAGCGAAAACCTGAATATGCGCTGCACCTGCTGCCTACTTATACTCACGCTGTGATCAGCAGCAGCTGGATGCAATAATCGCATGCCAATGTGCATTGGCTCGTTTAGTTTACACTCAAAGTAGATTGGTCCCTCTAAGCGAGATCCCAATTCGTCGGTCCTCCGACGTGACGTCTCCGTTCCCTCCTTCAGGGAACGAGGGTTACATACGTAACCGAGACGTTCTGACTCACAGACTGTAAGTACGTTTTTTTTATATATATAAAGAATTTGCCACTGACGATTCAAACGCAAGTTTTGAGCAGTGTAGAGTAGCGCTTGTTGTTTGTCATTTCTCCAATCACAAATGCAGACATGGTTTTATGTTTATGCAACACACAATTATTTTCTAAATTGTGCTAAATGGAAGGCTCCGGCTGAAGATTCGGCTCTCTCCGACGGGAGTCGGCTCTTCTCGTTCACTACAAAGAATCGGCTCTTAGAGCTGGCTCGTTCGTGAACGACACATCACTAACTCAGAGCGATCCCTAAAAAGTGTGAGGCGCAGCAGGCAGCTAAAACGCGAGGCGTTCGGGGCACATAAACGGTACGCAAAACACTCACTGCCAATAGAACATTTTTAAAAGGCGCGTCTCACTGTAAAAAAAAAAAAACGAATTCTGTCTGATCAGGGCCTAAGGGAACATTCTGTTATTTTTAGGTTCTTTTAAAAATAACCACTCTGCAACACTCTGGGAATGTTATTTTACGGTTGCAAAAAATCAAACCTAAAAAAAGCATTCATAGAATGTTATTTCTTGATTCTCAATAAAATAACCAAATGGGAACCAAAAACTAACGTTAGGAGAACGTTCTGTGTTTGCTGGGAATTGGGTGTTGTAGTGATGTATAAAGCACGACTCACACACAGAAGTCACTTTCAAACCAAGCAGCTTTCTGTTGGTCAACGCAACTAATCCACCAGACTAACTTGAACTTGTTGCGAAATCAGTGTGGGGAAAACATTCACCCTCACGTGAAATTCCCACACATGTACAGTAAATGGACCAAACAATGGTAAATGTGACTGCATGGTAATTTTCAAATAATAACTGCTTTGTCATGGTCTATGGTCCTTTTGCATTTTATGGATTCAGCTTTGTCTCCTTATGGATTCAGCTTTGCGATTCTGCCCATTTCCCATTTTAGGGGGTCGAAAAGCCTGAAAAATGCGCGCTCATTTAAAGAACAGTAGGACCCTCATATTTCTCTGGACTAAGTGTAGGGTGTAAAGCATAATTAGTGTAGCCCTATGCAAACACACCTCTTGTCCTAGCTGCTGTGAGCCAATCATCAGACGTCATGTACTGCACAGGAAATAATTGGGTCTCAGTCGAGCTGTTTGCACGTTTCGGCATGCATAATCACACATAATCTACCATTACAACACACCAAACTCATAGTTACTAGGACAGTTATTTAACAACTTTTTCGGATGTTAAATGTGCACTTTTTAGGGAATATCACTATTAGGGTCACCACATAAAAGCAATTTCTTCAGGGCACTGGTTCAGCTGTGGAATAAATTTGTCACATTGTGTATAATGAGGATATCCTTAACCGAGACATAATGTAGGACACACAGGCTCACTGAGACCATAAAATGATTTACAAGCCCACTTAGCAACTCTGGTCCTCTGTAAAGTGAACACACATGCTGTAAATTTTTACAAAATCACCATCTAACTGTTTTTTTAACGCTGCACTACAAACAAAACATCTGTTTTGTTCTTTACCACACACTTCACTTTAAAAGGCTATTGGAAGTCTTCAGGCATTCCCTTGTATACAACAACATCACAATTTCCTCGAGTGCTTGGGTATTTTTGCTAGTTTTGTGCAAACATCAGAGGTGATGAAGGCTGTTAATTACTGTGCGATCTTAATGGGTCTGGAATTCCTCACAAATGACTGCAATGCTTCACTATGGGGAACTTTGGGAGCATTGTTGCATCTGCGAGCCCATTTTCAAAGCAAAATTATTTCTTTCTATCTTTTTAGAGATATATAGTAATTATGTTGAATAGGCTGATGGATGTTTTCACGTTGTATTTGTTAACAGGCGCGTGCCAGTTTACTTACTGAGATGTCGATTGCTGTGATTTGGTGGGGAAATATCACCCTGCATAATCATTCATCTGTGAAATTAGTAATTATCTTTTGTAATTACAGAACTCTTACGTCATACTCAAAGTCGGCTACACTGGTATTTTCATTTTCAGGTTTATAATGTGATTCAAATGTGTGATTGTGTCATCAACCCCAAAATTTGAGGGCCAGTTTACTGAAATACTGTGTCACGTTTGCATTTTATTTCAGCACAAATGGCCGTCTTATTCAATAACCACCTTCTACTAGATGCTATCTGCGCTGGTACAGTATATGCCTCCTTTTTTATGTAAATTAGGCTTGTTTTGTGTCTTATTTATACATTTCAGTGATATTTAACATTCTGGTATTAACACATGCAGAAAGTGGGTGGTAATGCTGGCACAGTTCATTTTTAGTGCACGGCATTTCATGTCTACAGATATATTTCTAGCCAGCATTATTAATGGCATAAGGTTGATTATCACAAAAACTAACTTCCACATGTCTTTTTTTTTACGCAAATATATGGATTATAGTGAAGCATGTACAATGGAAGTGCATGGGAACGATACGTAAACATTACAATACTCATAGTGTCATTTTAGTATTGTTTGTATACTATTTTAGTATTTAATATTTTGAATTAGATTTAATTTTGTTTATTTTTATATTAGTTTAAATTATAACATTTATTACATTATTATTATTATTATTATTATTATTATTATTATCATTTAAGTTTTAGTAATTTTTATTTTTATTTTTTTCTATTTAGATTACATTTATTTATATTATTTACTGTCTTCCGCCATTTTGGAGAGTATCCACTGAACGTAAGCAACTTAATCAGCGTTGTCTATGTTCAGCATGCGCGTGCTGTCTACTGAACGTAAAACAACGCTGATTACGTTGATTACGTTCAGTGGATACTCTCCAAAATGGCGGAAGACAGTAACTCGGGAAGAAGAATTGTTGAATAAATTATGTTATTATTGTTTTCTTCGAGCACAAAAAGTATTCTCGAAGCTTCGTAAAATTACGGTTGAACCACTGATGTCACATGGACTACCGATGTCTTTGCTGCGTTTCTGGACCTGAGAACATTGCAGTTGCATTGCTGTCTATGGAGGGTCAGAGAGCTCTCAGATTTTATCAAAAATATCTTAATTTGTGTTGATGAACGAAGATCTTACAGGTTTGTAAGGACATGAGGGTGAGTAATTAATGACAGAATTTAAATTTTTTGGGTGAACTAACCCTTTTAAGTTTTCGAAATGTATTACTTAAAATTAAACTTGTTGTATTGGGGTTAGCTGCCAAGGCAACAATTCTTTTTATTTTATTTTTTTTTTTTTAAGTTGATCTAATAGGCCCTATTCATATTTTGTTTACTGCAAAATATTTTTAAAGCTTTAGTTAATAATAACACTACTGATTACTCATTGTTTCAGTAGTATAGCCACAAGCCATAACTAATATGACTGTTAACATGATTTTAGTGCGAAGAAATTGCTTACTAACCTTTTCTGTGTGAACTTAAATCCATTTTTATAAATTTATTGCCATAACAGTTGGTGTAGGGCAATAGAATATATGGTCTGTACAGTATAAAAACCATTACGCCTATGGGATGTCCCCACTTTTCACAAAAACAAACCTGTGTGTGTGTGTGTGTGTGTGTATGTATGTGTATGTATATAATGATTGTAAATATGATTAAAAGATCAAAACAACAAAACAACACATTTACACATTTTATTATTGCGTGTTTCAACACATAATTGTTTTACCAGCTAAGAAGATCAGCACTTTTAGGGTTTTAGCCCCCTGTCTGATGTGAGCATAAGTATTGGAGCAGTTGCCTCTCAGGTCTTTCTGAATGATCAACTGTGTCCTGTTGCATTAATTGTTCAGATATTAAAAGCAGGGAATGTGTCGTATCAGTTATATCCATTGCTTCTGCATTCTGAGTCTTGCATTCGATGATGACACACACAAGCCAGGATGAAGACGAGGGAGCTGACTTTGAGAGTAAAACAAGCAATTTGGATGCTAAAAGAAAATAAAAAGTCTGTTAAAAACAAAGGGCATGGAGAAATCAAGAGTTTCGAAACCATCAGCAGCCAACAACAACTTGATCGGCTGAGAAAAACAACAGTAGTTGATGACAGACAAATCATAAAAGCTGTGAAAATTAACCCTAAAATACAGGTCTGTAAAATCACCAACAACCTCCAGAAAGCTGGGGTGATGCTCTGACAATCTACTGTCCGCAGGAGACTTTGACACAGAATTACAGAGGCTACACAGCAAGATGCAAACCTCTGACCAGCACCAAAAATAAAAAGGTAGGATTAGAGTTTGCAAAAGCCAGTAGAGTTTTGGAACAGAGTTTTATGGACAGATGAGACAAGGATTAACCTTTATCTAAGTGATGGGAAAGCAAAAGTGTGGAGAAAAAAGGGAACTGCAAATGATCTTAAGCATACATCCTGATCGGTAAAGCATGGTGGAGGTGGTGTCATGGCATGGGCATGCATGGTTGCCTTTGGAACTCTCAATCTTAATGATGACTTAATGTATGATGACAGTAGCAGAATAAATTTGGAAGAGAACAGAAACACCTTGGCTACCAATATTCAAGAAAATGCTACCAGACTCATCAGAAAGCACTTCATATTGCATCAGGACAATGGCCCAAAACACCCGGCCAGTTCAGTCAAGGAGTTTATCAGGGCAAAGAAATGGAAAGTCTTAGATTGCCCAAATCAGTCTCCAGATTTAAATCCGATTGAACATGATGTTCACCAGCTGAAGAGGAGACTAAAGGCAGAAACTCCCTGAAACAAGCAATAGTTGGAATTGGCTGCAATAAAGGCTGGGAAAATTTCAAAGGATAAGACCTAGAGTCTGGTGATGTCTATGGGTCGCAGACTCACTGCTCTGATTGCACGCAAGGGATCTGCAACAAAAGAATCTGCCTTAAGTTCATCTGTCCCAATACTTATGCTCACATCAGGTAGTGGAATGAACTCTAAAAGTGTTGTCCTTTTTATTTGGTAAAAAATGTATGTGTTGAAACAGCTAATAATAAAATGTGACATTCTGTAGTTGTCTCATATTCATCTTTTAATCATATTTGCAGATGTCTTGACTCCACAGTAAAAAGAGCAATTTTGTCTTTACTGTTCCAATACTTATGGAGGGCACTCTCTCTCTATATATATATATATATATATTTCTGTCATGACAACTCTCGGAGGGATTGGCATGGTAATGTACATGACAATGTTAATGTATTTGGTCTTGACGGAATAGATCTGCTGGTAGCATTCAGTACTTGCTCTGTCTACTGCTGTGACAGAGCAAGTACCGAGACTTACTACTGCCAATACATTCACAACATGCTGCTGTGAGCATGTAAGAATATTGCTGCTGCAAATATAACATACATGAAATAATCCCCTAGCATACATGAATCACCTCGTAGCAGATCTATACAGGTGAAGCTGAGGAAGGTGGAGGGTTTCTGAAGCAAGCTGCACTGCTACGGCAAGCTCTAGTCATATATTTGAATGTTGAGCAGCGAGCTCATTGGCTACCAATACAGGAGCGAGCCAATCAGCTGTGCCATGTGATAATGATGTCATTAAGTAAGATTGAGTTAGACCTATCAGACTGCACCATCAGAGTTTCATGCCAGAACTATGTATGTATGTGTGTGTGTGTGTGTGTGTGTGTGTATACAGTATATATATATATATATA